>NW_024713650.1:272241-322241 GCF_018991925.1 Homarus americanus | reverse complement strand
TCTCTCTCTCTCTGCACTCAAACGGGGTGAAAGACAGACAGACAGACAGACAGACAGACAATGAAAAATATCATACACCGCCTCCCTCCATACACAATACAGTACAACACGTCTTTTATACAATGAGAATAAATTAACCGCGTTGTTTTTATGCATTTATGTAGATTGGGATATTAACATGACAAAGGAAGATTTAACATACTAGTGATGGTACTTTGTCAGGATGTATGTGTTCGTCTGGTATGTGGGTGTTAGGTTTCTCCCTCCATTCATTCTCTGTCTGTTTCTGTCTGTCTGTCTGTCTGTCTCTCTCCCTCTCCCTCTCTCTGTATCTATTAACCTTTCTATGTAATGTATGTATGTATGTATGTAAAAACTATTAAAATCTACTCCATCACCTTTAACAATCCTCACACACACACACACACACACACACACACACACACACACACACACACACACACATACAGTACACCATCACAACACAACACAAACTGTACTCCATTTCAGAAGAGCAATATTGTACAGGTTTGGTTCCGGTTCTGGATATCACAGCTTAACTTGCCTAATTGTGTTTGTCAATCTGAGTACGGATCTCTCTCACTCTCTCTCTTTCTCTCCCTCTCTCTCTCTCTCCCTCTACCCCTGTTGTGTTTTGATACTGATAATGTTTGTATTGCCTGGTAATATCTCTACCTTTTGTGTGAATGGTGTTTTTTTTGCTAACTCTTTACCGTTTGTATTTTATGTTTTATTTAGTATTTTATTTTATTATTGGTTGTAATTTATGTATGAGTGTTATGTTAGCATTAATATTCCTAAAAAAATACAATATAATCAACGACTACTGAACCGCTATTTAGTAAGTCACAAAGCAGCTAATTATTCCCATTACTAATTATCAGTAATATTAATTAGTCACTCCTAAATTAAGTTTGAAATGAACTTTGATTTTTCATTCACTGTGAAAATAAATAATGACTTTATTTGTAATTAACAGAAACACTTGGCATTAACAGTATCAGAGACACTTAATGATCGCCTCCACCAGTAATGTGCATATGTATACTCCTTTATATATGCATATGTATACTCCTTTATACATAATAACGTTTACACTATACGTTAATTGGTGTACTGTAGATGTATATATTCCCGTCGTTATATACATTAGAATCAGGTGTTGTAGTGGGCTTGACGGGTGGTGTAGTGGGTGTGACAGGTGGTGTAGTGGGTGTGACAGGTGGTGTAGTGGGTGTGACAGGTACATGTGTGAGTGTGACAGGTGGTGTAGTGGGTGTGACAGGTACATGTGTGAATGTGACAGGTGGTGTAGTGGACGTGACAGGTACATGTGTGAGTGTGACAGGTGGTGTAGTGGACGTGACAGGTACATGTGTGAGTGTGACAGGTGGTGTAGTGGGTGTGACAGGTACATGTGTGAGTGTGACAGGTGGTGTAGTGGGTGTGACAGGTACATGTGTGAGTGTGACAGGTGGTGTAGTGGGTGTGACAGGTACATGTGTGAATGTGACAGGTGGTGTAGTGGACGTGACAGGTACATGTGTGAGTGTGACAGGTGGTGTAGTGGACGTGACAGGTACATGTGTGAGTGTGACAGGTGGTGTAGTGGGTGTGACAGGTACATGTGTGAGTGTGACAGGTGGTGTAGTGGGTGTGACAGGTACATGTGTGAGTGTGACAGGTGGTGTAGTGGGTGTGACAGGTACATGTGTGAGTGTGACAGGTGGTGTAGTGGACGTGACAGGTACATGTGTGAGTGTGACAGGTGGTGTAGTGGACGTGACAGATACATGTGTGAGTGTGACAGGTGTTAACGAACAGTAGGAACAAGAGGCATTAAACAATAAATATATTTTGTTATAAAAGTCGTGTATATAAAAGTGTTCACCTCTGATGCTGAGAAACGTGGCAGTGGTGGGAATATCAGAGGCTTCCACATATTGGTGAAGGTCATGTGAGTTATGTGTTGCGCTGGGCTGGGCCGGACCGGGTGGGATAGCAGTCCTCACACTTCCTGCCTTCATATATTTTCTCACTAAACGGTTAAAGACTGATTACTATTAGTTATGGTAGAGTCTCAGTGTAATATTAGCTGCCATCTTGACGTTGTAACTTACGGTTGTTACTCTACACAGCTACGGTTATACGAGAGAGACAAATTTACGTACGAATCATTGAAATTCTGGAGCCAAATCTTCCCCCGCCCTCACGTCCAGACCCCTGACTCGGCCCACCGCTCATACACTCTGATTTAAAAATATGAATCATTTAAGAGGTTGTGTCAGGGGGTTCAGAGGTGCGATATTGTTTGTGTGCCTGTGTATGTGTGTGTGTATGTGTGTGCAGGAGACGTCTGTTAATAGGGTGTATGTGTTGGCAGTCTGTCTCTCTTTCACACACACACACACACAGACACACACAGACACACACACACAGACACACGCACACACACACCTGCCACCCTTAAACCTCTGACCCTTAACACAAAAAAACCTCATGTAAGCTCCTGTATTGATTTTCTCAGACAGACGATCCAAAAATGACTTTACAAACTTCTTTTACCTTAATTTTTCTAAAGCTATATCGTAAAACTATATTCCAACCTTCTATGTATCAGAGTGGTACATATCTTCTATTTCCCCAGACCAGAGACCGTCAAGTAAATGATCAAATGGTCAAATATATAAAAGAGGAGAGGAAAAAAAAAGGAGAATCCGACTGTGACAATGTTTGATTTATTTCAGTCAATTTGTTCCCTTCCTCGATTGGTTGTGTTTCTTGATTTTAATATTAAAATTTGTAGCGTCGGGTGAGCTATGTGTTATAGACGATTAGGTGACACTGAAGAAAGAGAGAGACGGAGTTTTAAAAGGAGACCAATTTGATTTTAGGTTAATAAATCCTCCTTCCTCCTACTCTTCCTCTCACTCACTCCTCTTCCTCCACCTTTTTCCACTCTCCTCCCCTTCCCTCTTATTCCCACTCACTCTCCCTCCTCCTCCCACTCACCCTCTTTCCTCCTCCCTTACAAAGAAGTAAAAAAATTAAGAAAATATTCATTTAACTAATATAAAACAGAAAGGACCCAAAAACTTGGTCAAAATAAACACGTCTGCTGGAGAAGCAAAATCCTGGAAGTATGTACGTAATATTTTGTTGTGTTTAGTTTATTTTTAATAAATGTTTTTGGAAGTCAAAAGTGAAAACAAAACATGGAAGGTATATTTGCATTTTTCAATTAACTTTATTTCAGACTTGTTCATTCGCCAAAACAAACTTCTCTTTCAAAATATTTTACATAAACAAGTACTGTACATGCTGACACACATACTGTACACAAGTAACTTTATGCATACACACGCACACACACCTACATAAAACACAGACAGTATGTATCTAAACAAACACATAACTGCATGTAATTTAATGCATGATTGATTCCTTAATTACTAACCATTTGTGATATAATTATACTGGTTGAATTTTATCACGAATATCAATTGTACATTAATTACTTCATAATTAGATAATTTCTATATTGTCTTCGAAATTAGACATTAACATTCAATTACGGCCTAATGGGAGCTGCACCTGTAGTTTATTACTGAGGGTAAGTGTTAACTATACTCACGCCCGTGTATACTGACACACACACACACACACACACACACACACACACACACACACACACACACACACCAGAGAAAGAAATAAAGCACAGCATCAGGAAGGTTCCGGCCAGAGCAGAGAATTACCTACGCTTTAGAAGAAAAATATCAGATGACCCAGATGAGAGAGAGAGAGAGAGAGAGAGAGAGAGAGAGAGAGAGAGAGAGAGAGAGTACCGATGGAGTCAGTGTCTTATTATCTCATTTTTGTTCTTGGTAACAATGAGTAATATACTTATGAGAAGAAACCCCCATTGTTAGCATGTTTGGGTTAAGACGGGAGGAGAAGACGAGGAGGAAGAAGAAGAATAGGTAAAGGAGGAGGGGGAGGGGGAGGAGCAGGAGGAGGAGGAGGAGGAGGAGGAGGACGAGGAAAAGACGAAATGAAAAGTCTTATGGGGAAAATGATCAATGAATTTTCTGGCCTTTCAAGACATAACGACCGGCTGGGAGCTGATATATACACGTAATAGAATCAAAGGTGTGATTCTCTTTCATATTTCCGGCTCTTTCTGGACCTACAGAGTGGTTCATAAATTATCTCGACCTACTTTTAGGGAATCCATAAATAATCCAACCCAGTATTTAAAGTGTCAGTAAAAGTGATTCAGATAATTTATGAACATCCTAAAAATGGGTCAAATAACCCATAGACCGCCTGAAATGTGTCATATATTCGATGAACATCCTAAAAATAGGTCATATAATCTATAGACCTCCCCAAAATGGGTCACATAATCTATGAACATCTAAAATGAGTCATATAACATACCTAGTGTTAAATAATCCCCCCCCTGATGTTTACTCTCGCCTAAAACATTCCTAACTCTGATAATATCAACTTAGTAATATTTTTTAAAGCGTTACAAACACTCATACATGATGAAAAATATAATGTTTACAATGGTACTTTTTATACAACGTTCCTCCTATATTTGTTGTGTAAATAAAGCGAGAGTTTTATTTTTAATCCAAATAATATAAAATAGGTTCGTAGTCTCTCTATTTTTTGTGGTTAAGATGTCATGTAAACAAAACCTGACGATTTATCTTAGGTTATGTTGTTATGTTAGGTTATGTTGTTATGTTAGGTTATGTTGCTGTGTTATGTTATGTTATGTTATGTTATGACGTAAGGCGTTGTTATTATCTTAGTGTAGAGAAGCTGTTAGGTTACTTCAGCAGGTCGACTCTACCACGTCGTTAGACCTGAGCCCACTCGAGAAGGAAATCCAATCCCCCACTTCGATTGGGTATCGAACCGGGTCCTATTCCCCCACAAGGCGAAAGCTCTAACAATGAGCCAAGAAAACAGCTTTGCATTTATATATTTGGATTTATTCTGAGTTTTTTTTTGGGGGGTGAGTCTTGTCGAATATTTTCCTCAGTTTAACTTTTACGATTTTTAAAGATTTTTTTTGTTATGTAAAAATGTCTTCACTGAGGATTTATATTAGAGGCAATGTCTTATATGTTTGTGTGTCTGTATGTCTTTCTCTTTGTCTTTCTCTTTCTCTTTCTCTTTCTCTTTCTCTTTCTCTTTCTCTGTCTCTCAGTTTCCTCGTCTTTTATTTTTCCTTCCTCTTTCGGTTATTTATATCCCCCATTATCTCCCTCTTCCTAATTCGCTGTCCCATATATCTCCTCTTTACCTTGTGTTAGTTTTTCTCTCTTTGTCCTCCTATCCTTTCGCTCTTCCTCCTTTCTCTCTCTCCTTCTCTCCTTGATATCCATTTTCTCTCTCTTCTTCTTTATCTCTCTGTTTCTCTCAGTTTATGATTCATTTTTTCTCCCTCCACCTTCCGCCCTGTCAGCCTATTATCAGTCTTGTCAGCCTATTATCAGCCCTGTCAGCCCATTATCAGCCCTGTCAGCCTATTATCAGCCCTGTCAGCCTATTATCAGCCCTGTCAGCCCTTAGTCAGATCATAGTCAGCCCCTACCTGACAGCAGACTTTTTTTTGTAAATCTTAATTATCAAGAAGGTAATTAAAAATGGATTGTTAAAGTGACAGAAGCTATTAACAAGAGACAGGTGATTAATTTTCGTCGATATTACGAGGTTAATTACCACTAACATCATTTGGTGACATCAAGGGTGATTATGTCGTTCTCCTTGTTTGATTGGTCGATAGTTTCCATGTTATTGTTCCTACTCTTCCTGCTATTTTCTGACATAATTGTAAATATTTTTTTTTTACGAATTTCGTCATTAGTTCAAATATTAAACATGTCTTTTCGCTATTGGTTGAAATATTAAACATGTCTTTTCGCTATTGGTTGAAATATTAAACATGTCTTTTCGCTATTGGTTGAAATATTAAACATGTCTTTTCGCTATTGGTTGAAATATTAAACATGTCTTTTCGCTATTGGTTGAAATATTAAACATGTCTTTTCGCTATTGGTTGAAATATTAAACATGTCTTTTCGCTATTGGTTGAAATATTAAACATGTCTTTTCGCTATTGGTTGAAATATTAAACATATCTTTTCGCTATTGGTTGAAATATTAAACAAGTTTTTCCACCATTGGTTGAAATTTTGAACATCCATTTTCATCAATAGTTGATATTTTTGTTACGATTTTTGCCATTGGTTGACTCTATTGTTAGTGCAGGCTTCATTGGCTGACACAGATAAGACCATGGAGTGGGGTTCGGACCCGCCAGCCACCACACGGAAGTACCCATGGCTCAGCCGCCCACAGGTAAAGAATAACGTAAAAAATATAAATGATAATGAACAATCCTTTTCTCTGTCTGTCTGTTTGTCTTTTGTATTTGTCGATAAAGTTTATTTCTTTTTGTGTTTATATTTTGTTTGTCATTGTGTCATAGACGTGTCATATATTGTCATATACTGTCATATAAACGTCTAACTTGTCATATTTATTTGTTTATCTTTAAGTTTTGAGCTGCTGTCATATCTCTGTGTAAATACAAAGCCTCACTATTTTTTCCTCTTCCCACAATTCTCATGAAAAATTGTCACGACTTCCATTCCTGTGTTGACACCGTTTCTTTTGTTCTTTTTACCAAATTGATCCTCGCATTTCCTGTTCTTTTAAAATATTTGTTGTTGAAAATTGAAGTAAAGTCAATTTCTCTTTTTCTTTCAACTTTCAAATCACTTTCGAACGCTGTGGATCTGTGTGTATGTTTGGTGAGGCTTCGCTAGATGGATGTCATTTTGCGTCTGGCAGTGAGGTGCTCTTGTTGCTGCCGCGGAAAGCTATCAGGTGAATTGTCATGCAGAGAGAGAGAGAGCCTATAATGTCTCTAGTTCCGGGAAACTCATTCGGGCACTCCAACACTCTCCAGAGAAGCTCCCTCCTCCCTCCTTCTTCCCCCAGTCTCACTCTCATGAATATTTCCTCTCAGCTTCATCCAACATGCGTTCAACACGGCCAGCTGGGTCACTTTTACCCAGTTATTAAACTTTTTCTAATGAGATTATATCAGAGGTCAGAGGTGTGTGTGTGTGTGTACGTGTGTGTGCGTGTGTGTGTGTGTTCAACTAAACACAACCTGAACACCACCACAAGTTAACTCCCTGTACCGAACACACACACATACACATACACACACATACACACACACACACACACACACACACTCTCTCTCTCTCTCTCTCTCTCTCTCTCTCTCTCTACTCCACCAACTTTGTCCATCCTGTTCGTGATTCAATAATTCAGTCCATTATTGCGCTAAAGTGTATTCAGGCTTTATGGTAAGTAAATGCCTACCTATATTACCCAACAGAAAGGCAGTTTACAGGTGAGCTATTAAGGAAGTGAGATATTTAGCCCTACTAGTTGACTGAGCTACTTGAATATCCGTCATAGTTTTTGTATCACGGAGTACCTAACCGGTTTATAATCACCAATAAGTAAATAAACCCACAGAAAAACCACAATGCCAAAATAACATAAACCACCACTATATAAAACTGGTTTATATTCATTAAACGGTACATAAAATCGTCTAGGTATAAGGTATGAGTGTCCACATAGGCTCACTAACTACCCAAGTGCCAATTTTCTACTCGTTATACTAGTAAATGGTCCCTAGATTGACCAATTTACTGGCCGGGAGAGAACGGGCGAGGTTGCATTTCCTTTGATGTTCAATGCTAAAGTAAGTAATTTATACCAACAGCGTATAACTAAACACAACACGTATTAATGGTTGTAAGTTATTGAAAGGTGTTGTTGTTGTTAAATGTTATATATTTGTACATTAAGTTTATATATTGGTTATTGAAGGTTATATATTTTTCAACAATCCATTTATCATATGCTGAGAGAGAGAGAGAGAGAGAGAGAGAGAGAGAGAGAGAGAGAGAGAGAGTTCGCTAAGTCCTGCCTCACGTGTTTGAACAAGGTTTTAAGCAAGATAAGCCACGAGTTAAGACCTTGAGACCAAAAGCAATTGTTGCAAAAATCGTCTTGTACAACGTCTTATTAAAGGACACTTAACATCTTGGTAGTCACGTAAGGAAAGTAAAAACGAGATGCTTGGCGCAGTTCAGTACCTGTGAGAACCATAAAACTGCCCTGCAAGTTAAGTTTCGGTCCCTGCAATGCGCTCCCTGCTCCTCCCCAGACACACGCAACACTGCCAGACGTATAAGGGCTTTCATCCTTACTTGTACAACACTACCAGGCGTATTGTAAAGATCACCTCGACCTGATTTTAATATTGTTTTATGTTGGAAATAATGTTAATGTTAACTTCCTTCTGACCTGATGCGTATAGCTACCATATGTATAAATAATTAAAGTACCTCAATACCACACGGAAGAAATATTGTCCTTGATTCGATATCTTGATGACAGATAAAAAAAAATTGTCCGCTACAAAGATTTTTACCAGAGGAATATATTAATTACCTAGTTACTCGTTTAAGGACCTAAATTTGAAGCTCAGTGATAACATTATAACATCAACAACTTATTCCAGAAACGAGAATTATTATATCGATGCAATGGTAATGTTTCCCTTCTAAAGCCAAACAAAACAACCCTAAATTAATCTACACCACACAAGAGGGGATGACGAGAGGTGTAAAGGAAAGAGAACAACTTCAAATATCTAATAACTTTCACCTGGCTGCTGGAAAACCTAAATATTGAGAGAAACACTAAATTTTACCTGTGTTTACCTGTATCACCCCCCCCCCTCCCACCCAAGCTGTAGGGGCTCTTCATAAGGTAAGTTCGTGCACCGTGACACCAGCAGTAATTGGATAAACTGTGAGAACATGTCATACAAAAAACCCGTATGTGATAATTTTGGTGTTTGTGTTTTTCTTGTTGTATTTCGAGGAGAACTACAACAAAATTTCAAAACAGAAGCTCATGGGATTTTAGACTCGAGTAAATACAAAGAAAAAAAAATGAGATAGTTGGAGCAGAAATGAGGGAACGGCACTCAACTGTGTTTTGTTCGGGAGAGAAGGAGAAACACCGAGAGAAACGCCGGAAAAACAATGTGTTTTTCCCTTCAGCGACAGAAATAATGATGGGGCGGAGGTCAGTATGTGAGAGGATGTGTTGAGAGTGACCAGGTGCGGGAGCTTGTCTCCGCCAAAGGAGAGACACGGAAAACAATCACCATAACAAACACGCAAAACTTATGCTAAAACTCTTGAATAAAATGGTCTTGGAAATTAAATGTTAACCTAAGATCATACTCCGCCAACAACACTCACCAGTTATGAGGGAAAGTCACACGTCAAACACACGCTACAGACACATCACACAATATAAATGAAGTGTTACCCAGCCATTAAGATCTCCACCTCGAGTTTATGAAAAAGATATTTACTTTATATATTCAGGCAGTCACGTATATCAGAATCCCGTGGATATAAATTTAATTACAAGTTTGTTTTTTTGTCTCGATATCTGGTCCTCAGTGCTCGTTCAGGCAGCAGCGTATGACTCCAACAACTATCTCCAACAACTCCAACAATAAACCCCAACAACTAACCCCAACAACTAACTCCAACAACTAACTCCAACAACCCCAACAACTAACTCCAACAGATACCTCCAACAGATACCTCCAACAGATACCTCCAACAGATACCTCCAACAGATACCTCCAACAGATACCTCCAACAGATACCTCCAACAGATACCTCCAACAGATACCTCCAACAGATACCTCCAACAGATACCTCCAACTTCACAAAAAAATATTTACACAAGAGACAAGAGGCACCGGAAGTCAGACACTCTCACAGTACCAAATATCCTTTCGTTATACTTGCAAATGGTCTCTTAATTGACCAATTTACCGAGCCAGCCAGGAGTTGAAGGCCTAGATTGACTTCCTGAGGCTGAATTTTAATGTGTTTTAACAAATTGTCCCGTTAGACAGTGGAGAGTTATGTGTGAATGTTGCCGTGAGATGAATGTTATTAAGATTTTTGTGTTGTTGTTTTCCGATGAGTTGTGGTCTGAATGTAATGTAATTTTAGTGTAATGTAATAATGTAATGTTTTGTAATGTAACGCTTACTCTTATGTGGAAGGTAGCTGTGATTAATGTTAGCATTTTTTACAACAGCATAAGATTTTTATGCTTTTGTGTGTGTGTGTGTGTGTGTGTGTGTATGTGTGTGTGTGTGTGTGTGTGTGTGTGTGTGTGTGTTGTATTTCCCCTCGCCCTCACTTAGTTTCCCTTTTAATTAAAATACATAATTTCTGTTGCACCAAATACAACTTTAGACATTACCAGCCTCTGTAATTCTCACTTATATTTCGCTGCCTTTTAACTGTAATTCATAAAAAGGTAATAATTAAATATGAAGTTTCGTAATAACATCATAATAACAATATCAAAATTTTTCATATTCTTTATCCAATTGGCAGAACAGATCGATAATTTACATATATATTTTTACACAAGGGATCGAACCAAGGACTACTCACTTGCAAGAAGAACCTTGACCATTGCTACAAAAAATCACCTAAAAGAAAAAACAATAAAATATTCTGTATAAAATAGAAACACATATGCCTGGACATAGCCCACATACCCCCACCCGCCCACCCCCACCGCCACCCTCCCCACCCGCCCGCCCATTCGACCCAGACACTATCTCGCACAAGCCTACGGAGTTTCCCCACCACATTTCATTACTAAGTTCAGCTAATTTCCCCACAGCTAAGAACAGGTTTAATTCCAACATAATTATCGCTTACTACAGAGATGAGGTTCGGTGGGCGGAATCATTAGCGTGATTATTTATTAAGTTTATTGAAGGTTAATGTTGATTGAGTGTTTTTGTGTGTGTGTATGTTTGTGTATTTTGTATTTGGATGGATGTAGTTGTTAACTTTAGTGGGATGTATATATAGAAACACACACACACACACACACACACACACACACACATACATGTAACACATAACGCACACACAACATAACGCACACACAACATAACGCACACACAACAGACCAGTGACTAACATGTTATACTAAGAAGAAGAATCTATAACGGAGACAAAAATAGCCTCTATAATAGGTGATCACAAGGTAGTGTTTACATAATAACTGTCCACTATTTAACAAGATCAATCGCTAAAACATTTAAATTAAACGTCAAACGAAAAAAAAAAAAACTCAATCTAGGCGTTTACTTTCTGTCTCGCTAAATTGGTCAGTTAAAAAGACTATTTGCAAGTGTAACGACTGCCAAATTGGTACTGGGTTAGTGTGTGACCTTCCGCCCTGTGTTTACATCCTTTGTAGAACTGGGATTAAGTACTGGGGTCTAAACTAGTATTAAGATGGGAATTGATTTATTGTCTTGTAATCTAAATAACCTATAATTGCCATTTATAACCATGATCTATGTTAATGGAGTTGTTTTATTGTAGTAATGGCTTAATGGACTGTCGTTGACGGTGAAGGGATCTATTTATCTTTATATATCATTTAAAGGTTAGGTTAGGTTAGTTTGGGGTGGTTTAGGTTCAGGTAGATTAAGGTGAGTTGGGCTAGATTAGGTTAAGGTAAGATGGGTTATATTAAGGTTTTGAGTAGGGTTAGGTTACGGTGAGAAGGGTTACAGTACGTTAAGACGAGTTGGGTTAAGTTAATGTGACGGATTTGCTTCTTAGATTACCTTTGTTTTGGTCAAGTAACACCCAAGCTCTCGATAAAGACATATTACATTTTTTATTATACTATTCATGCTCATCGTTCAGTTACCTTGGCTGTGCAGTATCGCCTCTTTTAATTTACTTAGTTGAGGCTGACGTTCGCGTGTGACAACTATTCGTGTTTTCTGCTCGTTGAGACAAACAAAAGTGACGGGCTTCGCATGGAGGCATAAAAATATATTTTCTCTCTAAATGTCTGAAAATAATGTTTGCCAAATGGACACTGAAGATCTTTTTACACCTTCACTTATGGTTTATCTGTCCATCTTGTTTATTTTACTTTTACGTGGTTCTTTCCCAACTAAAACCACCTTCGAACACACTCCAAGCGCTTATTATCCCACTCCAAGCACGTCTTATCCCACTCCAAGCACCTCTCATCCCACTCCAAGCACCTCTCATCCCACTCCAAGCACCTCTCATCCCTTACTCATCACCCAACCATGATTCCTGAACCACACGACTCCCAGCTAATCCCAAACAAGGAAATTAACTGTTATACATTGAATATTTAATTCCCAGAATCGAGGTAATAATTGAGTGTGGCTGAGGGTATAGAAGAACTAACACGGAAAGAAAATGAAAAGTTTTAGCAAGATAGACACCAGGCAGATATAAACCATTAGTGCCGTGAATAGTGAATGATTATTATTGCTGAGTTTGAAATATAAAAGTTTTGGGATAATAAGAGTTTTAAGAGGCCAGATGAGACCATGCCACCTGTCCAAGGCTTTTGAAGTTTAGGTGACGTGATAATAATAATAATAATAACGATACTAATAATAATATATAACCAGCGTTAATGCATGTTCCTAATTTAATTGTCAAAGATTCTCTACCACACGAACCTTCACAGAATTCATTAATTAATTTTAGAGATCTGTCAGGAACATTCAATTAGAAAACACATTTAATTCACATATTAATATTAATTTTAAATCATTCTCAACTCTGCCTCCTATACTAATATGCTATCACAGACTAAAATTTCATTTCACAAATGTGTTTTATATTTATTTTCACATTATTTCAGGTGTTTCACTCGTCCACAGGTGTGTTGGGTTATACCTTTGTGAGTTGAGGTTTAAATCATCAGTGAGTGTTTCCAGATTTGTGATATTAGTTTGTTGACTTATCTAAATTATTGTATTTATATAACTGGTTAATCATATCTGTATTTACAGATCTATATAATTAATACCTTGTAATTTAGCCAGTTAAATCACGCGTTTATATATATATATATATATATATATATATATATATATATATATATATATATATATATATATATATATATATATATATATATATATATATATATATATATATATATATATATATATATATTTATATATATATATATACATATATATTTGAATATACAGTATATATCCACCCAAATAACACTTGTATTTAAATCACGTTATGCTATCTAAATTACAGGTACATATACAAAATAGTTCTGTTAATTCAGGTTTAAATCAAGTAGCTAATTACATTTATCCCCAAAGACTGTCAGGTGAAGGTAACGGTAGTCACACAATATACTGACTCTAATTTCTCACTCATTACAATTACAAACATTCTCTTAATTACCCCATTTACTGAGCCAAGAGTGGATGTTCCTGATTGGTGTTTTATCCGGAGGCAAATTATAGCGTTCTAGCAAATTATCGGTTTAAATGGAGCTAAATAGTCGACAGGAAACGTGTAAACCTGAAGGAGAGGTGTTTAATGTCGGTGTTTTTTCCATCTTCATATTTGATTCAATGTTGGAGGTTGACGAGGAGACGGAATGTGTCTGTTGTGTTTTGTTTACCTCACCATAAGGTCATGTGGTTGGGTGTGTTTATATTTGTGTTGAGTCTTTATGAATATTTATGTAGATATTCGAGTATATGCCTGTTTTTTCATCTACCTTATACGTGTAAATATTCTCTTGTGTATCTCTATAAATGCGTATATTTGTATAAATGTGTATGCTTGCCTGTATGCGTATATGTATGTACTGTATGTGCGCGTGTGTCTGTATGTAAAATTATACATGAGTGTCTGTGTGTATGTATACAGCAGGAGAGTGAACAAGTGAACGTCACCTTTACAACAGCTGATGAACTTATGGTAACTCACCCCGTCCTCCCAGCCGTGAGGTAGTCAAATGTGGTGCGTCATATCCGTAGACTTTCACAGCTGGGGAGGGGGTAGTGTCTTGTGGACGGGTGTTACTGTACTGGCTGTCTTGTGGCGACTGTGGTGTGGGTTTCTCTGTCTCTCTGTCTGTCTGTCTACCTACTTATCTGTCAGCCTGTCTGTCTGTCTGCCTGCCTGCCTGTGAGTGTGAGTTGTAAGTATAACTATGTGTTTACTTGAGTATGTTTATGCACATGCAAGCATTGTTGTTTAAGAGAGAGAGAGAGAGAGAGAGAGAGAGAGAGAGAGAGAGAGAGAGAGAGAGAGAGAGAGAGAGAGAGAGAGAGAGAGAGAGAGAGAGAGAGAGAGAGAGAGAGAGAGAGAGAGAGAGAGAGAGAGAGAGAGAGTAATACCCGTGTATTTAATCGTGTACATATGTATGTTTTTCCCTCTTTCTCTCTCTCTCCCCCAACCAGTCCCGCTTTTAATTAAAACACATTATTTTGCAGCATCAAATAAAATACACAAACACCTGCGCTTTGATATTTCAGTTCCTCTCTTTTACATAAAGTCCCTAACCCTTAGCAAGAGAATGCCATCTTTTTCTGCATTGTAAACATAACCCATTTTCTGTTTTAAGTATAGTTCCGTTTTATTTATTTTATTATTATTATTATTATTATTATTATTATTATTATTATTATTATTATTATTATTATTATTATTATTATTATTATTATTATTATTGTTATTATTATTTACCCGCGACTTTTAGAAAACTTTCATTATGTCTGGTAGAATGTTTCTCGCCCGATAATTATAATAAATGTTCAGTATTACATCAATCAGTAATTAACGTAGCCAGTTGGTGATACTGATGGTATATCTAATTATAATGTGTCTTGCATTTTTATTTATTCTGCCATTTGTATTGGACGAATTTCAAACACACTCAATTATTATTCCTGACTTGAAAATTAAATGAAAGCAAATAACAACATATAGTCCACACACACACACACACACACACACACACACACACACACACACACACACACACACACACACACACACACACACACACACACACACACACACACACACAAACTAATTATACAAACTATGAATAATCAGACCATAGTTGTGAATTAATGACAAACATAAGTGAATAATAATCATCCATAATCAGAGGAATGAATGACTTAATGTTCCGTATAAAATAAGAAAATAATAATAATTTATGGGATATATATATATATAAAAGTGTTTCACCAGGGAGTATTATATTGTTACCAGGAAGTGTATTAATATTATGTTTTTGTGTAGGTATAGTCAGTGTCCGCTGTACTGTACTTTAATCGGATGCTTGGTAAAAGAATGTACGTTATTTGGATGTACGTTAAACGGATTTACGTTAACTGGATGTATGTTAGCCCGATTAACGTTAGCCGGATTTACGTTAACCGGATGTAAGTGACCGGATTTACACTAAGCGGATATAAGTGATCGTGCTTACGTTAACTAGATGTACTTTAACCCGATTTACGTTAACCAGATGTACATTAACCGGATGAACTCTAAGCAGATAAGTCGTTAACCGAAATTACGTTAGCAGAACACTAAGAGTATATTAACATTATAACATTCTATATATGGTGATATATGTTTGTATAACGAGTAGATCATGTCAGGTAACTCGGTGGCCTTACCTCAGGGTGTCACTTATAACAAGACAGGTGCCGTTAATAGGTCTCAAACCTCACCTGAGTATAGTAATTTATCACGTGTTGACCTGGCGTGATAGTGGACAGGTGAGACATGACCTTTACCTCCTACCTGCTCGCTGGACGATAGCACACCTCGCTCTACATACAGTAACCCCTCCATATAACGGACTTCTCTCTCCATATAATCCGGTTTCACATCTAACAGACTCTGACCATAACGGACTTTCTTCTCTATATAATCCATTAATTGGGGGTTTCACATCAAACAAACCCTCGATATAACGGATTTATTTCTTCATATAATCCCTTAAATAGAGGCTTCACTGTATAACAAGATTCTGTTTATCATTTTTAAACCTCATTTACTTTTAACTTCAGGACGATTTATGAAAGATAATGATTGATACATGTTTATCTAATCATCTATTTGCTTATATCATCACTAAGTTGGTACCAAATTATATGTATTTAATCTTAATGACTCTGAATGCTAATGGGATTGGTTCCTATGGGGGATTAGACTCAAATGGTTTTCAATTATAATGTTCTACAATCCCTAAGGAGCCTCAGTTATCGTAGTTGTCGAGTGTGATGAGTCTCTGTCCTGATGTAGAATAATATTAGTGTGTGTAGTTAGGTTAGGTTTTGGGTTAGGTTGAGAGTGATTGTGCGTGATGTGTGGTAAGTTAGGTTAAGGTTTTGCGAGGTGTGTGGTTAAGTTAGGCAGCTCTCCGGTTGTCAGTGTTGTTACAATGTGTTACAGCCCTTTAACACCTGAGAACTTATAACACGTCACACAAAGTCAGTCCCAACACAACAGAACAACTACTGATAAAAAAAATTACCAACTTTTCACAATCGTATAAATTATTGTCGATTTTACGTTTGATTGACCTTCAATACCAAACATATTTTATCTCGTAAGATTCAAATTAATTTATAAACAACAACTAAAACTCAGGATATAAATATATTTCAGTAATTTGTTGTTGTTATGACAAATTTTACAACTCAGGAAATATTGACTTTTCTATACATGATGTTAACGTTGTGTCCTCGCGGTTATTGTTGACCAACTGAGGGCTATAGTGTTCAGACAATCACCAGTTAGATATAATAGGCCTTTGTGACCTGTGTCCAACGTGAGATATATAAAATAATATTTATCTGTTGCTGGAAATGGTGTTTGAACATGATATTGAATGATAGTTGTATTGTTGACAGAAAACACGACGATTGTAAATAAAGTCAGATGAACAAGGAGGTGTACGAGTGTGTGTGTGTGTGTGTGTGTGTGTGTGTGTGTGTGTGTGTGTGTGTGTGTTATATGTCGAAATTTATGATCGGTTTTATACATAATAGTCATTTAGATAATAGGTTTATAGACACTACAACACACTATGTGTGGTGATCACTACAACACACTATGTGTGGTGATCACTACAACACGCTATGTGTGGTGATCACTACAACACGCTATGTGTGGTGATCACTACAACACACTATGTGTGGTGATCACTACAACACACTATGTGTGGTGATCACTACAACACACTATGT
Organism: Homarus americanus; assembly: GCF_018991925.1. Taxonomy (NCBI): domain Eukaryota; kingdom Metazoa; phylum Arthropoda; class Malacostraca; order Decapoda; family Nephropidae; genus Homarus; species Homarus americanus. Next base: position 304,951 of record NW_024713650.1, on the reverse strand, counting down.
GTGGTGATCACTACAACACGCTATGTGTGGTGATCACTACAACACGCTATGTGTGGTGATCAACACGCTATGTGTGGTGATCACTACAACACGCTATGTGTGGTGATCACTACAACACACTATGTGTGGTGCTATGTGTGGTGATCACTACAACACACTACAACACGCTATGTGTGGTGATCACTACAACACACTATGTGTGGTGATCACTACAACACACTATGTGTGGTGATCACTACAACACACTATGTGTGGTGATCACTACAACACGCTATGTGTGGTGATCACTACAACACGCTATGTGTGGTGATCACTACAACACACTATGTGTGGTGATCACTACAACACACTATGTGTGGTGATCACTACAACACACTATGTGTGGTGATCACTACAACACGCTATGTGTGGTGATCACTACAACACGCTATGTGTGGTGATCACTACAACACACTATGTGTGGTGATCACTACAACACACTATGTGTGGTGATCACTACAACACACTATGTGTGGTGATCACTACAACACGCTATGTGTGGTGATCACTACAACACGCTATGTGTGGTGATCACTACAACACGCTATGTGTGGTGATCACTACAACACGCTATGTGTGGTGATCACTACAACACTATGTGTGGTGATCACTACAACACACTATGTGTGGTGATCACTACAACACGCTATGTGTGGTGATCACTACAACACGCTATGTGTGGTGATCACTACAACACGCTATGTGTGGTGATCACTACAACACACTATGTGTGGTGATCACTACAACACGCTATGTGTGGTGATCACTACAACACACTATGTGTGGTGATCACTACAACACACTATGTGTGGTGATCACTACAACACGCTATGTGTGGTGATCACTACAACACGCTATGTGTGGTGATCAATATAACACCCAACGGTGGTGCTTCATATATTTATGTTCACCAATATTTTATATGAGAACTGAACCACTTTGTTGGCGTCGCAATTTTGGCTCAATATTGACGGGGAAAATATTGTACAAATTGGTGTAATTGGCGGCCGCCAAATCAAAAGTTGGGGAGAATCAGACCTGCTGACGACCGAGTTGCCAGACAGATTTTATGGCTGATTTAAAAAGTTTGGATATAAACCAGTTTATTGATGTTTGGGTCCGGATGTTCAGGAGTTTTAGTAGGACGAGAGAGTGATGAATGATGTTACTTTGATGTATGCTCATGTATACACTGAAACAAACACACACACACACACACACACACACACACACACACACACACACACACACACACACATACACACACACTATATGTTAACTAGATGACTTAAGTGTTTATTCAGTTTTACATAAGATTAAAACAAAAAGACATCAACTTCTGTTTTACACTCAGTCACATAAATCTCCCTAAATATTTCTAATAACATATATCGCAATACTTGAGTCAAATGTACCCTGTCCCAACCACCTTCATCCCTCGTTCAGTAAATGTTGCCTTTATCTTCCATTTGTTGGTCCAGTGTCATCCAGAGTGAAACACCAAACTTTAAGTCACTTTTACACTCAACATGGATCACATATCTGGTCTTTTTATTGACAATCCATTTTTCTTGTTCTTGTATCGGCAAAAATAATCGTATTTTTTAGGTATTTGTTACGACCAGAGAATTTTTTGGATAGTGAGTCAATTTTTTTATAGTGAGTAAATTCTTCTTCATATTTTATAGTTTTTAATTCAGTTGAAAACAATGAGTAAAGAATAGTTTCGTTTGATGCACTTAACTGTTTTATGTTTCTATTTCATTTACGAAAGAAGAAACAAACTCGTCATTCTTAACATTGTGACTAAAGTTCTAAAAAAGGCCATTTTTTTCTCATGAATGTTAATACAGCACAGCAGGAGGAGAGAGGGGGAGGAGGAGAGAGAGAGGGAAAAGTAGGAGGGGAGAGGGAGAGGGAGAGAGAGGGGGAGAGGGAGAGGGAAAAGTAGGGGAGGGGAGAGGGAGAGAGGGAAAAGTAGGAGGGAGAGGGAGGAGGAGAGAGAGGGGAGAGGGAGAGGGAAAAGTAGAGGAGAGAGAGGGAGAGAGAGGGAGAGGGAGAAAGTAGGGAGGGGAGGAGAGGAGAGAGAGGGGAGGAGAGGAGGGTGAGGGGAAGGGAGGAGGGGGCAAGAGGCGGAGGAGAGGAGATGGACGAGGAGAAGGGAGAGGAGAGGGAGAAAGGTAGGAGAGAGAAGAGGAGAGTGGGGAGAAGGGGAGAGAAGAGGAGGGGAGGGTGGGGAGAGGGGAGGAAGAGACTCTTGACTATATTAAAACTTCTCACAAAAAATATGGAAGGGTTGCTATCATATTTATAACAACGATAAATTTCTGATCCTTTGGTAAATATTTAATCTGTTTTGGGATGGGTATTGTGATCCACCCCGTCTCTCTGTGCCTGTCTGTCTGTCACATACACACACATACACACACACACACACACACACACATACACACACACACACACACACACACACACACACACACACTCACACTCTTTCAATAAACCGTTAAATATTATTATTATTATTATTATTACACACAAAAGTAATTCACATGGACGCAATTCGTGTTATAAAATCAGAAGCGTGTCAGCCTCAGAGAACACAGTGTACCATCATAAACCAGAGTGACCCAGCTGGACGAGACACGCCTTTACTCCCTTAACACAAAACAATCAGTCAAGTATGTTGTAAAATAAGTCATAAAAATGGTTGTTCGATCACTGGTATGTTGAGGGTTTTTTTTAACATGAAAGGGGAACTATGATTAGGTGTTTGTCTCTGTCTGTCTGTCTGTCTGTCTGTCTGTATGAATGTTTGTTTGAGTGTATGTGATTCTTTTTGTGTGTGTTTGATCTCTCTTTCTGGATGTTTGATTTTGTCTGTCTGTCTGTCTATCTGTATTTCTGTCTGTCTGTCTGTCTGTTTTCTATGTGTACGTACCTAACTGTTTATATTGGTTCTCATGTATATATAAATAATAATTAAACTTTTCATGAATACACATAATTTATCCACATATGAATAAATGTCATTAAGATTTTTCATATATACATAATGTGTCATAGAATTGACCATGTATACAAAGCCAGCAAATGAAATTACCCATGCATACTAAAGCGAGAATCAATGTTATAATATATGCAAAATAGACATTAAAGGTTTGTTTGTATATGCCATTTATCTATTGACGAGACGCTGAACAAAACATTCACTAGCCAATCATATTCCATGCAAAATTTCCTCCATGTTGAATGAAATCTGGTAAATGAACGATCCTTTGTGGTTAAGTTTATATTATTATTCTATGGGTTTTTTAAATTGTTTTCCACGTTTTTCATATTTTCTCGTCTATTGAACATTATATGGTTTTTGTAGGAGTGAATTATGCTGTGTAAATATCACATGACGGGGGATATTTGACGAAGGGATATCAGCAATGTTGATCTTTAATTAAAACTGACTCTAATCTTGTCAAACACGCACAGCGAAAATGACAAAAGAAATATATTGCCAGGAATATATTACTTCAATTATTTCCATTCAATTTATGTTACCAGGGATATAATATTTTTTTCCCAGTCTCTGCCACAAGGGGAAGGTGAATCTAGGATGAACAACGTCTCTTTTTAATGTGTGTTTCTCATCCTGTAATTAATTTCTCTCTCTATGCTCTAACCTTTTCTCTCTCTCTCTCTCTCTTAATGAATAAAAAATAATAATAATATCAATAATGTCGAGGTTCATTAATGCAGTGAGGCAAGGTGACATTTCCTGAGGGAAGAAGTTGACTCACGACATATTAAACAAACAGTGAGTTGAGGTCAAAGGGTGAGACAAGGTGACCCCAGGCTAAGGTCATCTAGGTCAAAGGATGAGGTCACGGCCCCAGTTACCTTATGGAAGATAGATTGGTCGTTGGTGATGGTGAATAGTAGTAGTGATTGGGGACATTGGTGGGTGAGTTCTGATGATTCCCCGCCACTCTCACTCTACCGTATTGGTTTGTGTTGGTCTGTATGTTATGTCAAGGTTAATGAGCTCACGGTGGCAGTAACAGTAACGTAACAACACACCATATATAAAATGACAGTAACAGTAACGTAACAACACAGCATATAAAGAGTGACAGTAACAGTAACGTAACAACACAACATATATATAGTGACAGTAACAGTAACGTAACAACACAACATATATATAGTGACAGTAACAGTAACGTAACAACACAGCATATAAAGAGTGACAGTAACAGTAACGTAACAACACAGCATATAAAGAGTGACAGTAACAGTAACGTAACAACACACCATATATAAAATGACAGTAACAGTAACGTAACAACACACCATATATAGTGACAGTAACAGTAACGTAACAACACACCATATATAGAGTGACAGTAACAGTAACGTAACAACACACCATATATAAAATGACAGTAACAGTAACGTAACAACACACCATATATAGTGACAGTAACAGTAACGTAACAACACAGCATATAAATAGTGACAGTAACAGTAACGTAACAACACAACATATATATAGTGACAGTAACAGTAACGTAACAACACAGCATATAAAGAGTGACAGTAACAGTAACGTAACAACACAGCATATAAAGAGTGACAGTAACAGTAACGTAACACCAAACCAAAATAAACAACTGACTAACGAATACCTCGACAAGATTCCACAGTGCAGAGGATAGAAAACTGTATCAGATAAAAGAGATGGTACTAGTAGGCCTGGAGGCCGTCAGTGGCTATTGGTTAACGGTTAGGGGTCAGCGGTCAGCGGTCAATGATCAGCGGTCAGTGGGACTTACAAGATGATGTAGCTGTCATAAGGATAAGTCCTACATCTGATTGATATAAACATACACACATACACACACACACACACACACACACACACACACACACACACACACACACACACACACACACAAAGATTGGCTATATTCTTCAGGACATCAACACTAAAATAATTCCATTGATATACACTCACCCTTCAGACACTCGCGATCTAAATATAAATTAAAAATTCCTCAACGTTTTTGATCCAATTATAAATATTTCCCTGAGTGAAGTCATCAGAGAATGGATATATCGCTCGTCTCTTCATTTACCTTTACAAGTTAACGCTACCTTATACACCTATTCAATTACCGAACAAAAACACGAATAGGGGTTTATTTTCCCTTTTTTTTCCTTCTATTAATGGGAGACTAAGGGAATAAAAATAGTCTACCCTAAATTAGTTCAAGAAAAAGTCATCAGGGAGGGAAAAAATAAGGAAAAAAGGAAAAAAAATCCAATTTCCATTAATTTTGTGGGCCGTTGATGGTCCTTCTCCACCTCGTTATATTGACCCAATGTCCTTGTTTTACTACTATTGGGGGCCTTATACCGGGGTCATCGCGGCAGCTGTGGTTGTCTGAGTTTTTTTATTATAATTCACAACTGTCTGAGTGTTGGGTTATTAATGGTGGATAAGATATATTTACATACATACATACACACATACATATAATACGTACATAAAACTATTTAGAGAGAGAGAGAGAGAGAGAGAGAGAGAGAGAGAGAGAGAGAGAGAGAGAGAGAGAGAGAGAGAGAGAGACTAGAACACATACTTACAGACAGACAAAGAGAGAGACAAAAGACGTCATTACGCCCCCCGATAATATAACGTTAATAAACCAAACTTGCTGTCGTCAGTAATGGGAGTCGATCAAAAGGACAATTCAATTTGAAAAGCTGTAAGTGAATTGTGAAAACTTTTCCAATCAACACACAAGATGAATCGAAGTTTTATTGAACGTAGAACATCGTTATCATCGCCTCTATCTTTATCTTTCGCTTTTTGTTTTACTTTCGTAGAGATAAAAAGATTCATGTATTCACACAATTTGTATGTCTATGTATTTTCTATAAATATTTTTGTATTTGTTTATATTTTATGTAGTTTTTCGTTTTGTGTTCGGTTTTGTTTCATGTTTTGTTGGAAATATTAATAGTTGTATGATTTTTTGTATTTTTTTATGTATTTATATCTGAATTTTCTAAATATAAAGACACAAATTCAAACACACACACACACACACACACACACACACACACACACACACACACACTTCAATCGTACCTTTAACTAGCACACAACGTACACACAGTGAATTAGTAAAATCTTTATTGATCAAGACACACAATAACAGGTGACAGCGTATGTTAAATTGGGGGGGTTGAAATTTAGTGTTTGTTTTATTGTTACTGTAACTACTACTATTACTACTATTAATACTACTATTACTACTAATAATAATAATATGTTTTTTTTAACGACGTGGCCTCCATCCACCCCTAATAGCCACACCTTCGCCGCCATTTTATTACCTTAAAATACTACTGAAACTACTAAAACTACTACAACTACTACTACTACTGTAACTACTACTACTACTACTACTACTACTGTTACTACTATTAATATTACAACTACTACTACTACCATTACTATTACTATTATTTCTACTACTAGTACTATTATTATTATTATTTATCGTAGACCAGTTTAAACACAGTGAAGAATATGCGTGCTAAAGGCCCATAAAAGTGTACAAAATGTGCTCATAAAAAGTGGGTTCGTTTTATACACTGCACCACCACAAGATCTATCCCGGCCATCATTCTGTTGTGTATTAGGCTGGAGTATTGCCTCACAGGATCACTGGTTGTATGATAAAGTTAGGTTAGGTTAGGTTAAGTTTGGTTTGGTTGTGTTAGGTTCGGTTTGGTTGTGTTAGATTAAGTTAGGTTTGGTTTAGGTTAGGTTAGGTTTAAGTTAGGTTAGGTTAGGTTTAAGTTAGGTTTTATTTAGGGTAGGAAGATCGACGAAAATGAGATCCTAAGAGATAAACAGTTATTTCTAAGAGAAATAATCATACACGGAGAGAGAGAGAGAGAGAGAGAGAGAGAGAGAGAGAGAGAGAGAGAGAGAGAGAGAGAGAGAGAGAGAGAGAGAGAGAGAGAGAGAGAGCAATCTTATACTGGAGGATACAGAGACAGGATATATTTACACAAGTAACAGCCAATGTTTCTTCACTTTGGTCTTACTTGTAAATGTAATGTTTTGTTAAAGACCTTGTGTGTGTGTGTGTGTGTGTGTGTGTGTGTGTGTGTGTGTGTGTGTGTGTGTGTTAGAGAGGTGCAAGTAGCCTTGTGAGGCATGATCGTTTCCTAACTCCAGTCCCTTTACACACACACACACACACACACACACACACACACACACACACACACACAGAATAAATTATATACATACAACTATGCATTTAAAAACACAGGTAAAAATAGATAAACAATTACAGGTAGATATAGGTGCATATATAGAGGTTAGAAAACAAGATAAATAAACAAACACTTCATATAATTAATTGTACTGTGAAATTAATTACACTGTAGAATTTGTTGTAATGTAGAATTAATTGTAGTGTATAATTTATTGTACTGTGGAATTAATTGTAGTGTATAATTTATTGTACTGTGGAATTAATTGTAGCGTATAATTTATTGTACTGTGGAATTAATTGTAGTGTATAATTTATTGTACTGTGGAATTAATTGTAGCGTATAATTTATTGTACTGTGGAATTAATTGTAGCGTATAATTTATTGTACTGTGGAATTAATTGTAGCGTATAATTTATTGTACTGTGGAATTAATTGTAGCGTATAATTTATTGTACTGTGGAATTAATTGCAGTGTATAATTTATTGTACTGTGGAATTAATTGTAGTGTGTAATTAGCATATTACCTCAAGACCTCTTCCAAGACCTATAAGGAAGACGTCAGATATACAGGCCATATATCTAATTAAAAATTTTGTGTATCAGAAGTTATTTGGTCTCATTCTAATCAGCTTAATTTTGTGTTTAATTAACTCCGATCTCTAGCTGCTGGCTGAATGGAAGATTTTCTTTGTGTGCCTGTCTGTCTGTCTCTCTGTCGCTATCACACGTATATCAGCCTCGACCAGTAAGTATATAACACACTCGGTGGACAAATCACCAACATATCACCACGGGAACATAAATCACCATTAGCAGTGATTTAACTGACACGATACGACACTGTCCTCACACCATGACACGAAACTGACCTGAACACGATTTGACTCTGACCTAAAACCATAACGATGACCTTACACGATATAACAATGACCTATCAACCCTTAACGGTGACCTAACATCTCATGAAGTGACCTATGGCGCTAAGACAGCTCTGGTGCCTCATGAGAGTAACCTTCACTTGGCATGACTGTGACCTGACCTAGCGTGTGACAGTGCATGACACCTGAAGCCTTGCGTGTTGGGTCATGGGGTTGCATGAAACGCTGGCTGGGTCAAAATATAATTGTGCGTTCTGTGTTGTATTTTATTAGGTAATTTTTTTCGGGTTTTACAATCGAGGCAATGATGAGAGAGAGAGAGAGAGAGAGAGAGAGAGAGAGAGAGAGAGAGAGAGAGAGAGAGAGAGAGAGTGTAGTGTAGGATACTGTCTCACCCTCATACGTCATCAGATGTGTTGGTGGTGTTGGAGACATTCTTGGTGACAGGAGACCGAGAACTCTGCCACAAATGTGTGTTATTACTCATGAATGTGGCGAGACACACACACACACACACACACACACACACACACACACACACACACCGTCTTTTCTTCCCTCTCATTCATCATCTATCTTCCATAACACCTCCAATATTGCTGAGAAATATCGACCACTAAGCGATATTTACGACAAATTCTTAAACAGATATTGAAGTGAGCGACACAGTTTTTGTCTGAATATTACACCACATACATCACTGATACTTTCTCTCAGATACATGAAAAAAAAAAATCTCATGAGGAATATTGATGTCGAATATTGCATCTGACGGCCACACGGTGCAAGGAATCCGATCCACCGAGCTGTGAGTATACCAATAAGAGGATATAACAGATATACCATAAATAACAAGAAAGGAACCAAGTGAATGTTAGAGTATACTGTATTTATTTTATTTTATATGTTACTTACCCCTTTTATATATCAGCCGTTTGTTGAGGATAACTAGGTCAGGTTACAGTCAACGTCATCTTAAAAATATTAAATAAAATGTCTCTTATTTTCGATCTATAAGACTTTGAGGTTTAAGTTTTCTTATAATCCATCATAATTTTTCCTTAAGACTGACCTGACATATTAAACACTCGAGGGAAGATGAGTCTTATGAATAAGTAATGTTCATCAGTATTAACTTCAGGAAAACTTCAATAATACCTGAAGGGATTTATCGCTGTTCCCGGCAACCTATTTATGCAACCATGAACCAGAATCCTTGATCATAGAGCCTCTATCAACAAGACTTAGTTAATTCATAAAACCTCTACTCCAGGCTGTGTTCTTGACAATGATAAACTAATATTTTGTCAGTATGGATAACTAACATCAACACAAGTAGTTAAATAATGTTAAATATTACAGTATTATCACAGAGCCAGGTACAACCACACCTCATTATACCTGGCTGACTTGGTTACCTCAGTACCTGGCTAATATAACACTAAATTAACACTCAATTATCCATAATACCAAACCTGTGGTCTAGGAGTGTTGGTTACATCTTGAGATAAACTTAACATATTCTTCCAGGTAATACAAAGTGGCTACACATTTCCCTGTTATTGACGGTACAACAACTTAAGGCAAATAAGCAATCAATAGTCATCATAAAACTCATCTGTAAATGGTCGTAACTCACAAAATAAACTACAAATCGGTAATTATAACCCTGAGTAGAATTGAACTTTAAATGAATATAATATACACTAAAGGTGGTTGGGTTAGTATTTTATGATTACAAACTACAAACATCACGAAATAACTTTGTGAAAGCTTACAAACTGAACAAGATTATTATCCTTCTTTGTTATTACCAATTTACACAAGCTGACATATGCTCAGTTATTAAAAAATAGACGTGTTGGTAATGTTATTCAGTCCACATGCTGTTACCCTCCCTCTCACCACCTCCCTCCCTCTCACCACCTCCCTCCCTCTCACCTCCATCACCAAGAGCCACCAACGTAATAAACGCTGTTAGTTAAAAGATATATCCTATATTTTTTTCACTTACTAGTAAATTTCGTACCATTTGGGAGGACAATAAAATAATCAAGTGGTTAAAAACTCCAGTGAAGGTAGAGTAATGTCGTTACTTGATCTGAGTGACGTGTCGTGTGGTCAGTGTGTGAGTCTGTCTACCTGGCTGTACTATAAACACAAGCTGTGGTCTCATCATTGCTTTATAAACACTGAGGATATAGGGGCCTGTTCTTTATGTTGAGAGAGAGAGAGAGAGAGAATCATTCCAGCACTACAGCTTAAGCCGGACTCACAGCCTCGTGCCTCTGTGTTACAAGGTTCAGTAATACAACCTCTAGTGGCCGTACTTATACTACATCTCTCTCTCTCTCTCTCTCTCTACTGTATGTACACAATCACCTTGGCATCAAAACTCCCCCCCCCCCACACACACACACAGTGAATTAACCCACTCAGTAAGATGTCTTAACCCCATGAGCACAATAAGTTAATTCCTTAGGCACAATACCTCAACACCTTGAATACAATGAACTATTTCCTTGAGTGTGTTGTTATTGTTCTCGGGGGAGTTATAGTGCCCAAGGGGTGAGAGAGACCCTGGCTGTTGAAGCACTTAACTACATCAAAACAACTACAATAACAACAAAAACAACTACAACAATAGAGAGCATTGAGAAAATAAGTTAACAATTAAACACTAACATAGAAATGTCATGTATTTTATATATATGGCAAATTGATTTACCTGTTGTGTTGTGTGAAAAAATTCCAGGTAAGTGACCTTTACAACCCCTGTATAGGAAATGGTTTATAAGAATATATAACCATTTTATATTGTTGTAAAGTGAGAATAAACGTTATGTTATATGTTGTAAGTAAGAGGTGCGGTGTGTGTGTGTGTGTGTGTGTGTGTGTGTGTGTGTGTGTGTGTGTGTGTGTGTGTGTGTGTGTGTGTGTGTGTGTGTGTGGCCATTCCTTTTCTCCCTATATATAAAGAGTATTTCCAACACAGGCAAAATGGTTGAGGAAACTATAAGCCTACCCGAGTTTATCATTTCCTCAGTTTTCTATGGTCAATCTTTTCTACCTCGAGAGATTGACTGAGTGAGTGAGTGGACCATTCGTTACCTGTGATGTAGCGACGCATTTTACACCTCAGAAGAAAGTAACTTTTTCCTCCACTGAAGCCTAACCTAACCTGACCTAACCTAACTTAACCTAACCTAACCTAACCTGACCTAACCTAACCTAACCTAACCTAACCTAATACCACGTTTTACTCCACTGAAAATATAACTTCCTCGTTTTACTTCAATATCTGACTCGTGACTCATAAGGTAATACATCACTGTATCATATAAAGCTCGCGTGACTTTATATCGAGGATTATAAAGTTATATATTCTCTATCAGCTGAGACAGTATGCTGGGTCACACAATGCGATACAGGAGCCCAGCTGAGAGCCACACTAAGCTGGCTCATAATTGCTCTGTCAAGAAGGACGAATTTATCATTAATCTGATTTTTACCCTTTCACCCCTCCTCCAGGCTGTCTGCTTCAACAAATTAAATTCGATATTTCGTGAATTAATTGTGATTGAGTTATACGAGAGTTATTTTGATATATACTGAATCAAAAATTAAATACTTCCTAAGACCTATAAGGGCGTTCGAGGATTAATCAGGTGTTCGACTTCCATAATTAATTGCAAATTGTGCAGTGTGTTAGTAGTGTGTTAGAGTGTGTTAGTAGTGTGTTAGAGTGTGTTAGTAATGTGTTAGAGTGTGTTAGAGTGTGTTAGTAGTGTGTTAGAGTAAGTATATATAATAACATTTAGGTATTTAGATAAGGAATTTATCCTGACCACCGTCTCGTGATTTTAATATATAATTTAATGCTTGTCTGAGTGTTAATTTGTTATGATGAGTTGTAGTTAATTAGTTTACCTGTGTTTTACCTGATGAGGATATACCTGTAAGTGTATTATGAGAGAGAGAGAGAGAGAGAGAGAGAGAGAGAGTGTGTGTGTAAATAGCCCTCTAAATCAATATACTAGTAAGCTTCTTCACCAGATAGCACGTCTTCCCATATAACACTACACCACCATACACCATTACCACCATACACCATCACCACTATCATCACCATACACCATCACCACCATCACCACCATACACCATGAGTGACGTCTTCTTTGAGGGAATCGTTTCGTGTCTATAATCCTTCACTCCGTCCCCTCTCTCTCTCTCACTCCTCCTCCCTCCCTCCCCCACTCCTTCCTTCTCTCCCTCTCCTCCCTGGCAAGAGTTTGATCGTTAACTCCTTCTACCTGTCTCATTTTCTCTACATTTCTCACTCTCGCTTCCATTTTCTCACCTTCGTAATTACTCATTTTGTTTCTCATCTCTTCATTCTCTCTCCCATCTGTCTTCCATCCCATCCCATTTCTGTCTCTTTATCACTCTTTTGTAATTCATCCCTTCCATTAGCCTTACATCCTTCCCTCTCTCTTTCTGTCTCCATCTCTCTCTTTTTCATTTGCTTCTCCCCCATTATTCGTTTTGTGTTTCCCTCTTTCCCCTTCCCCTCCGTCCTTTTCCCACGTTTTTTGTTCTCTCTCTCTCTCTCCCTCTCTCATCCACCTATCTCTTTTCTCTCCTTCCCCTCCCTCTCTCTCTGTCTTTCTCTCCCCCTTCCTCTCTCTTTCTATTAACTTATCATGCTGCCCCCTCTCTCCCTCCCCCTCTCTGTCTCCTTCTCTCCCTCATCCCGCCACTCTCCCTATCATGCTGCCCCCTCTCTCTCCCCCCCTCTGTCTCCTTCTCTCCCTCATCCCACCACTCTCTCCTTATCATGCTGCCCCTCTCTCCCTCCCCTCTCTGTCTCCTTCTCTCTCATCCCACCACTCTCCTATCATGCTGCCCCTCTCTCTCCCTCCCTCTGTCTCCCCTTCTCTCCCCATCCCACCACTTCTCCCTTATCATGCTGCCCTCTCTCCCTCCCCCTCTCTCTGTCTCCTTCTCTCCCTCATCCCACCACTCTCCCTTATCATGCTGCCCTCTCTCCCTCCCTCTCTGTCTCCTTCTCTCCCCTCATCCCGCCACTTCTCCCTTATCATGCTGCCCTCTCTCTCCCTCTCCCTCTCTGTCTCCTTCTCTCCTCATCCCGCCACTTCTCCCTTATCATGCTGCCTCTCTCTCTCCCTCATCCCGCCACTCCTCCCTTGTCATGCTGCCTCTCATCTCCCACTCCTAATGCCTCTCATCTATTCCCTTCACTATTATCATAAACCCTTCATTAACTGGCCAACCTTTCATCTTGGTTCGCTCACATCTATGCCTCTTGCCTCCTACTTCCTTGTCTTCTCCTTCTCCTCCTCCTCCTCCTCCTCCCTGTCTTCTTCTCCTTCTTGAATATGTTGAATTAATCCCTTGAATACGATGGTCTGGCCTCTTAAGTACGATGACTTTATCTCTTGATTACGATGACTTAGCCCCGTCAATACTATGACTTAGCGCCTTCTATACGATGACTTAACCCCTTGAATATGATGACTTAACCCCTTGAGTACGATGACTTAATCCCTTGAATACGATGACTTAGCGCCTTCTATACGATGACTTAACCCCTTGAATATGATGACTTAACCCCTTGAATATAATAACTTAACCCCTTGAGTACGATGACTTAATCCCTTGAATACGATGACTTAATCCCTTGAATACAATGATTTAGCCCTTTTATTACACTGACTTAGCCCCCACAATACGTTATCGTAGTGGAGGGGTTAAAACGTATAAATTAGCGTCAAGACAATAACCAGGTCTATAGTTGACGAGTTGTGAAAGTGAAAGGGAATCCTGGATAACTCTCTCATCACTTGGGAACGGGAGCTTAACATTCAGACTCCCAAGTACTCCCGACAAGGCAGAGTTAAATGGCCAAAGGAACTTAGCACCATAGTTCCCCCCTTTGCATGGGAATCGAACCAAGGGTCACACTCCCTTTGGATGGGGTGAGGTTACTCGTTGTCCAATGATCTTGATAAAGTTCCAGGTAATTGGTGATAGAATAAATGAGTAAATAATGAATAACAAAATAAGAAAGAACAGAAACGTAATGATGATTTAGAAAGAAACAATAAAAATAATAGTATTAAGTTAGATAAAAATGTAATGTGTTTTAAGACAGATAACCCTAGCGGCAATAACTCAAAGAAAGACTAAGAAACTGCATAGAAGTAATTGATATGCTATTTGGGTTCCCGCCAGGCATAGGTCATAAAAGGTAAAAGTCAAGATTGATAAAATTACTGGAAAATGTCTTGTCAGGAAATGGGAAATAATATTGAGGATTTTTCTGAATTTAGGAAAATCTTAAAGACAGAATGATGAAAGGGAAGAAGGACAGGACTGATAAATATGGTGAAGGAAGACTCGAATTATTATTATTTCTCAACCTGTCATAATCTCCCTCTCCCTGCCATCACCTTGCCATACTCTCCCTCTCCCTGCCATCACCTTACCATACTCTCCCTCTCCCTGCCATCACCTTACCATACTCTCCCTCTCCCTGCCATCACCTTACCATACTCTCCCTCTCCCTGCCATCACCTTACCATACTCTCCCTCCACCTACCATTAACTCTCACCCTGGTCATGTCAACACCAGTTTCTCATCTGCTCAATCTTCCCCCTTGTTTCCTTTCTCTTCCTCCTCCTCCTTTCATCATCTTCGCCACACACGGATTTATCAAAAACCTCTCTTACCTAACCTAACCTAACCTAGCCGCCCTTACATTATTTAGTCCTCAATATTTATGTCATAGATTCCGATAAATATATAATATATTTTAGATCCCATATAAACAAAGGCTAAAAGTTTGTTTCCTCACAATACAAAAGTGTTGTTCGTACACCCGCCAGCATCACCCTGGGGGCCTATCACTGTCTAACACATCTTAAATGCATCATATTACCTGAAGCTCTTACTCATACGTCTGGCAAAGCGGCATCTTTTATTTTACGGCTGAAATTTCCTAACTAAGATTATGTTGTCTTGCAGATTATGTTGTTAATCGTAAATCTGACTCTAGATTGTACCATCATTATCTTGTACCGTAAATCTCACACACACGATACATTAACCCACAAATTGTACCATTATTATCTTGTACCGTAAGTCATATTCACGGTACATTAACCCGTAAATTTAATGGCTCCAGTTCCACCTGTGTGCTCATTAACCTTTGCTCCATATTCTGTTATTTATATCAAACTTTTTTTCTTATATTAAACTACTGAAATAAAATATCCTTTCATGGTGCGTCTTTGTTACGGAGGAAAATATTTATTAGTTATGTGGGTCATCGTCCTTGGGGTTTCAATTATACACCTGGTATATTTAGTCAGGTATTTATCATATGTATCGCACACCTGACACATCTGAGACACTCCTGACACACTTGAGACACTCCTGAAACACACCCGACACACCTAACACCCCAGACACCCCTGACACACCTGACACACCTGGCACCCCTGGCACCCCTGACACCCCTGACACACCTGACACACCTGGACACCCCTGACACACCTGACACACCTGGCACCCCTGACACACCTGACACACCTGGCACCCCTGACACACCTGACACACCTGGCACCCCTGACACACCTGGCACCCCTGACACACCTGACACACCTGCTATAGTTAAACCTGATATTTTAATCCTTAGTGTGGCGATCATGTTATACGTCACCATCCCGTGTTATTGATGCTAAATATAAACACTGTTCTTTGTGCCGCCGACGATTTTTGTGTCTATGTTCATCGCCATTGTTGTTATTACCGCTTTACTGAGCTGCCTATCTTGTAGTTAATGGTGATTGGTGCCAGGGAGATAGTGCCAGGGAGAATTAGATAGTAAGAGGGAGATTTAGACAGTGTCAGGGAGAATTAGACAGTGCCAGGGAAAATATGATAGTGCCAGTGAGAATTAGACAGCGCGGGGGAGAATTAGACAATACCAGTGAGAATTAAACAGTGCCAGGGAGAATTAGGCAGTGCCAGGGAGAATACGATAGTGCCAGGGAGAATATGATAGTGCCAGGGAGAATTAAACAGTACCAGAGAGAATTATACAGAAGGTGAGTATAGAATTAGGTGCCATTAGTGCCTGAGGGGTGCCGTGAGGGACGTACTCAGAGTTAATGACAGTGACACGGAGCGTTCTGTCCGGCGGTGGTGAGGTACCGTAATAGTGGTAGTTGTAGGGTGTGTATGTAATGATGGTAGTAGTGGTGGTGATGGTGGTGATGATGGTACTGTAATTGTGGTAGTTGTAGGGAGTGTATGTAATGATGGTAGTAGTAGTGGTGATGGTGGTGATGATGGTACTGTAATTGTGGTAGTTGTAGGGTGTGTATGTTATGATGGTAGTAGTGGTGGTGATGGTGGTGGTAGTAATGATGATGATGATGATGATGATGATGATGATGATGATGATGATGATGATGACAATAATGATGATAAGTGTTACTGGTACGCCAATGGTGACGATGGTGATGATACTACTAATTAGGAATAATGATTATCATAAACGCATTGAAGATAACTGTTCTGATTGGCCCAGTAATGACGAGGGTGACGATAGTGATTACTGATACGATAACGATATAGCCACTAGCGTAACAAATACGATAACGATGATAATAATGGCAGCTATTGTGAGGACGATAATGACAGCTCATACAATAAAGTGCTGATAATAAATAAAATATTGATTAAAATTCTATTATTCATACTTATATTAATTTTAGTCTTGTAATAATGTTATAAGAAAATGGTAATAATTATTTTGAAGTAACAATATTAACTATAAATAAAATAGTAATAATGATAATAATAATGATAATAATAATAATAATAATAATAATAATAATAATAATAATAATAATAATAATAATAATAAAAACAAGAAGAAATATATAAAGAAGAATAAGACTAACAATAAGACGGTGAATAATTATAGAAAAAAAGAAGAATGCAGAAAGTGACTTCGCATCAGTAAAGAAAATTATATAGTATGAAACAACCCGTATTTAAGAGGTCCAGCCAGGAGACCAACGGCGGCACGATACTACCTGTGTGTGTGTCTATAAATCTAAATGTTAAATATTGGCATGGCATTTATTTTTTGGTCCACAAACACACCATGAACGTTCTTTTTCTACACACAAGCACGAGAACACACACACACACACACAGACACACACACACACACACACACACACACACACACATCTTTGAACCCCTAAATACAATAATAAATATTATATGAAATAAAGACATAAAGTTGATAATTTAGAGTAAATGAAGAGACGATGGAAAATTATCAATAAATGTGTTAATAGAATAATGTAAGATAACTGAGGAATAATTACAATAAAGATGATTAAAATTCCATTAAAATAAAAATATTAATGTTGAATAAATAAAGTTAAAAATCACCATAATTTCTCGCTCAATCGGCGAATAATTAACGTAATATTTCATAAATGACCAATAATAATGAAAAACCAATAACAGAATATTAGTTGTTCGTTGTGTCAGTTGGACTTAATAAAATACCCTTCCCACAGGCTACACCTACATCAGCCAGGTTAGGATAGGCTGCTCTTTGGGTAGACTAAACGAGGTATATAACATTCATATTTTCCCTTCGTTTTTACATACAATTTTACGATCGCAAATTCGGTAACCAGGTCGTTATGTCAGACGTGATAAATGGTACTTTTTATACCTGTCTAAACTTTAATGAAGGTACTCTGGTCACTTACCTTACCTATACATATATAATTACTCAGGTGTTTGGGTACTGAGAGACACGTGGGAGTTAAACATTAAGGAGCAGTTTTCAGGTGAATTAATAATGAGTTGAAATTCCTTATACATTATGTAGTGAGTGAGTCTTCGTCGGTGTCTTAGTTGTTTCAGGAAGACAATTATGACGTCTTTATTGTTCAGTGTTTCTCTTCTTCATCAATAATAAATCCATATATATATTAATAAGTTATTGATATAAATTCATTACACATTTGTAAGGTGAATCAGGAAGAACTATAAATAAGATACCAATAACACAGTGTTTGAGGGACACCCACCAACCTATGTACAGTATCAACCCAACACGCAACTATTAAATATTTCCATCAACACACACACGCGCTCAACAGATCACCGCCTCTTGCCAGTTCTCGTCAAGAGGGTGAGTGTCCACACGACGGGGACTGGCGGCACACTGAGCACCATCACGTGCCGGGACCCCCAACATCCATGCTGCCAAGACGCGACTGGTCGGTCACCAGGTCTTGTGCGGGCAACACCTGCGTCCTGATTGGCTGACACACATGCGCAGTTGCTCACTAATTTTTTCTGGGTGTAATATATTTTATATTTTTTGAAGAGAATGAACAGGTTCACATGAGTTTGCTTATATACTTGTTTATGATCATTATAAGAAAAAATATACCCTACTAGTTTTAAGTATATATTCTAATACTACTACTACTACTACTATACTACTCTAATAATAATAATAATAATAATAATAATAATAATAATAATAATAATAATAATAATAATCATAATAATAATAATAATAATAATAATAATAATAATAATAATAATAATAATAATAATAATAATAATAATAATAATAATAATAATAATAATAATAATAATAAAATAACAAAAATAATAATAATAACCAAAATAATAATAATAATTTTAATAACAACAACAAGAACAACAATAACAACAACAATAACAACAACAATAACAACAACAACAACAACAACAACAATAACAACAACAATAATTACACCAACAACAACAACAACACTAACAACAACAATAATTACACCAACAACAACAACAACAATAACAACAACAATAATTACACCAACAATAACAACAACAACTGACCAGCATAATATCACCAAACACGTTCACACAGTCAGCATAGTTCACACCATGATCCCCTGAACCGTGAGACTACAGGGCTATACTGCCTATGGTATTAAGAGAATCATTTATTACGGTATGGTCCAGTGCTAATATATATTGTGTTTTTATTAAGGTTGGTTGATTAACAGGTGTGAGAATGTGAATACTTTGTTGTCCTACCTGTGTGATGTTCTCTAATAATACCTGTGTTTTAATTAGTCTCTCTCTCTCTCTCTCTCTCTCTCTCTTTCTCTCTCTCTCTCTCTCTCTCTTTCTCTCTCTTTCTCTCCTTCGCTCCCATTTCTCACGGTAAATGAGTAACTGTGGATGTCTCTCGTTGTCTCAGTAAACAAAGATATATTTCTCTCTCTATGTTATCCTCATTCAGAGAGAGAGAGAGAGAGAGAGAGAGAGAGAGAGAGAGAGAGAGAGAGAGAGAGAGAGAGAGAGCACACCAACATGTATTTCTTAATCACACTTTCCTCCTTCACCTCGTCAGTAAGGGAAGGTTGACCCTCACCCATAAAAACACTAAAGTTTTCTCTCAGTTTTGTGTCATTTCTCAGGGCTAAAGATCCTCCTCCTCATTGCGTTTGACCTTGATGCAAATCCTCCTCACCTAAGATCATGCAGTCTCTTCCCTTGCAAATTATATCTCTATGCAAATTCAAGTTGCAAAAGAAGTTAAGTGTAACGTTGAGGTAATGGGGATTTATTTATGTTATTTGGGTAAAGAGAAAATAAGTGAATTAAAGGATAAAGGTTTAATGTTGGTGTCTGGGTCCAGCTGAGGTACTGTGTGTGGTGTTGTCTTAAGTTACTGGTTAGATGCTGGTGGTGGTGGTGGTGGTGGTGGTGATGGTGGTGGTGGTGGTGGTGGTGGTGGTGGGGTGGTGGGAGTGGTGGGGTGGTGGTGGTGGTGGTGGTGGCGGTGGTGAGGTGGTGAGGTGAGGGTGGTGGTGGTGGTGATGGTGAGGTGATGGTGGTGGTGGTGGGGGTGAGGTGGTGGTGGTGGTGGTGGTGGTGAGGTGGTGGTGTGGTGGTGGTGGTGGTGGTGGTGATGGTGGTGGTGGTGGTGTGTGGTGGTGTGTGTGTGGTGTCGGTGGTGGTGGGAGTGTTGTCATCTTTCTATCTCTATCTCCGTCTTTCTATCTCTCTATCTCCGTCTTTCTATCTCTCTTTCTCTCCGTCTCTCTCCCTCAATCTCTCACAATGTTACGGTGGGCCCGACAAGCTTCTCTCTCGCTCTTACATCAACAATACAATTTATTGTCTCAACGTGAAACCAAAGGATTATGTGAGCAGCTTGTGTCGTCGGAGAGTCTGTGAGTCTGTCTGGTGTCTGTTTGTGAATCTATAAATCTGTCTGTGTATGAATACGTCTTTGTGTTTGTCTGTAAGTTTGTCACTCAGTAAGTCTGTCTGTCTAGAAACTTAAATCTTACAAGAAATAATAATGTGTTTCCAATGATCCAATCCAGGTTTATTCTCATTTAATACGATTGAAGACTCCAGTGACCTATGACCTATGACCCCTCGAGTGACCAGAACATGGAGATGGTCACATATATCTGTCTGTCTGGGGAATTTAATCTTGTCAGCACGATATGTCTTCTGTTCTGGATATATTATTGATGGTAGCTGACAGGAATGTTCTGAATAAGACGGGGTTACATATGACCGGTTAGTGATAGAGTTTGACAGTGTCTTAGATGGTCAGAACATTGAAGGTGACACATGTAAAGTTACTGGTACAGATACATCGTGAAAACTTGATAAAATCTCTGTTTTAAATTTACGTTTGTCGAACAATAGTGGTGAGGTTCTTAAGGTAGTAAGTAACTAAGAAGATATTATATTGGAGAAGTCAGTGAGCTTTACGATATTTCTTAGGAGACCAAAACACTGAAACTGTGACATATTAACCCAGGTGTTGATGGCCAGGTATGTGTTTCTCATCACCATAAGACTGAGGTAAGGGCTCAACGAGAAAGTCTCACTGCAGGGGTCATCATTCATGGACTACCTGTCAACAAATTTCTTTGCTGATTTATGTAGAAGTTTCAACACACATTCCTCAGTACTGAGAGCCGTGTTGTACAGCAGCAAAGTGAGGAATTGCCTGCTGTTCCCTCAGGTATTAATCAATACAGATAAATGTTAGCAAACAAAAATTACTCTCTGACAAATTCCGCAACACCTGAACATAATATTGTACCTGTATATTTCCTGTTACGTCACGGTACAAAACAATGACTAGTCTGCCGTCATAGTGGGTTGTTAATGCGTTTTGGGGATAATTCCACAACGATAACTTAACAACATCCATATTTTTACCCCACCAACATTACAACCCAACAACAATTGACCAAATATATGAACATAAGCAATACGGATCATGAACTCACCATGAACTCACCATGAACTCTGATCCTTCACGTAGTTTCAGTAAGGAAAACAATGGCGATATTTAGATTGGGTCTAGAAAGGTCTGTCCCTCTACATCCTCCCTCTACCTTTCTCCCTCCCCCTCTTCCTTCTCCCTCCTCCCTCTTCCTTCCTCCCCCTCCTTCCTACTACCTCTCTCTTCCATCCTAACTCCCTTCATCCTTTCCCCCGCTCCCTCTTACTGTTTCCTAGCCCCTCTCCTCCTTCCTCTCGATAAGACCTAAATCCCTGCCACCGGTAACAAGGTATCTGTCTGAAGGTAACACACACACACACACACACACACACACACAGAGACACTCACATAATCACTTACACTCAGCTCACACCTCACGACACACTCACTCTACTAAATATACTAATCCATTTTTTGCGTGCTAAACATATGTCTCATGACGATATTTTATGTTACTTAGCGTCAGGATATATCGCTGTTGTGTGTCCACTTATTAATGAGGCTTTGAAAACATGCCACCTCATAACCTTAATGATCTAAACAGAAAGACAGACATACACACACACACACACACACACACACACACACACACACACACACACACACACACAGTACCAGAGGAATACGAAGAATGTATAATTCATGGCTGTAATGCACTACACTATAACAAGCTGGTGATGATAATTTTATTTCAGCTGTGTTGGTCAGTTAGGTGTGGCTGTGTTAATTCAGTTAGGTGTGGCTGTGTTAATTCAGTTAGGTGTGGCTGTGTTAGTCAGTTAGGTGTGGCTGTGTTAGTCAGTTAGCGGAGGAACTGGCATTTCTCTGACTAATACCCATTTTTCTGAGCTGCCAGGCGTATAATATTTTCTTTCATGCGAGTCATGTTTAGGCTTAACATATGTCATTATACAGAGTGTTGGTGACCTTATGACTACACAGCTCTGAAACGACTGTGACAAATACCTGGCTCCTGCTGGTTATAACCTAGAGAGCTTAGCGTGTTACTGCAGGTCTTCGATAACCACGGCTCCTCACGCTACACTTACCAGGTACCTACATTAGCGTGTAGAGATATAAGTATATATTCACCCCAGGATGCGTGTGGTGGCACCTACACAAGCACACGTCAACAAGACCTCGTGGTTGTCTTACGTCTGACAGCTAATTGACTGTTTGCTGCCACCCGCTACCAATGTCCTTCATTAAGTTATCACACTGACAGAGATCTTGTAACCACTTCTAATAATAATAAACGTTAAATAGTATCCTATAATTACATATAATCATAATAAATGTAGTTAATTATACTTAATTCTAATAACTCTATAATTCCATATTTTAACAACAGATTGACAAGTTGTGGTTTGTTTCATCCGTAATGTAAGTTTGTCCTCAGTGTGTGTGTGAGAACGATGACTAAAATCCAGGTGAGACCAAAGTAAATCAGTGGATAGAACTGCCAGGTGTCGTGACTGTCACCACATAGGTAGAGTGAAGGGGGGGGAGGCATGTTGGTCCTGGGTGACGGAGACGCTCGATAATGTGTGTGTGTGTGTGTGTGTGTGTGTGCGTCTAGGCCTACCGTCAACGTTATATATCACGCTCAATATAATACCTAAACAAACTGGCGACCAACTGTAATGAAATTTGACACTGATATTTGGGAGGCGACGAAAAAAGGCAGATTGATTTAATTTTCATGATATTTTTGTCAAAGGTCAGGTCACAGCTGTTTGACCTCAGGTGTTGTTTGTGGTGTGAGGCTAACTTTGTTTCATATGTCTTATAAGGTGTTGAAGCTAAGGAGTTGTTAGGTCTTGTGATGGTTGTATTTTGTCTTTGTCACTTAAGAGCAAAAGTTATTCCCAAATGTGTTAATATGTTTGACGAGAGAGAGATTAATGGCTTGACGTCATTTAGTTTACTTGTTAATTTTTTAAATGAGTCGCCGTTTAAGTCAACTGTTGTCGTATCACACTAATATCAAACTTATATCACACTCGTATCACACTCGTATCACACTCGTATCAAACTCGTATCACACGTTCTACTACACTGCCCTATCATCCAGGGCTCAGAAACAGCCTCTCACTTCTCCTTTGGTTCATAAAGGAATTTATTCTTTCGGGCAAAAACTGGCCATAAAAATGATTTATCTCGACTTATGTAACTATGACTACCCTTGTGTTTTTCTATGGCATATTGGACACCCAGCCAGCTGTCCACCGCTAGGAGAGATTGGCTATATTGGTAAGGAGAGAATATATGTATGTATGTATGTATGTATGTATGTATGTATGTATGTATGTATGTATGTATGTATGTATGTATGTATGTATGTATGTATGTATGTATGTATGTATGTATGTATGTATGTATGTATGTATGTATGTATGTATGTATGTATGTATGTATGTATGTATGTATGTATGTATGTATGTATGTATGTATGTATGTATGTATGTATGTATGTAAAAGGACGTACAGTAGATCGGTACACACGTGGGGGGCGCAG
The DNA here is from genome assembly GCF_018991925.1 of Homarus americanus. Classification (NCBI taxonomy): domain Eukaryota; kingdom Metazoa; phylum Arthropoda; class Malacostraca; order Decapoda; family Nephropidae; genus Homarus; species Homarus americanus. The sequence continues at coordinate 280,822 of NW_024713650.1, read as the reverse complement.
CAGCAGAGAAAGACACTAATTACTCAACATTGTAAAAGACGAAGAGTCATTAAGAAAGGTAATTACACAACCGTTATAAAAAAAGACCCCAAAAATAAACAAAAAATTAAGAGAGGTGAAACAATAGTCTTGCCATAACCACACAAGAAAAAATAAGACAATAAAGTACAGATCAAATAGTCTTTAACAACTTGCATTACAACTTTTTTATAAACACAACTTCTGACCAAAAAAGAATTGAAATAAAACCTACTTTCAATTACCTGAGATAACAAACCAGTGAGAGAGAATGAGAATAATTACTGGACTATAAACCTTCATAAGTTACCTGGGAAAAGAGTTATTATTATTATGAGCCACGATTAACAGCTCTCATTATTGTTCATTGATTATGGGAAATGTTTTGAGTTAGTAAATATGTTATATGGGATGTAGAGAGTTAATACCCAGGGCGTCAAGGTTAGGTTAGGTTAGGTTAGGTTTAAGGTGTCAAAGTTTCTTAACAATGATATAAGAGAAGTATTAAATCATTCACTACAGAGAAAAAAGTTAATTTACTCCTACTCGTTAATACGTTAATAACTCTTCCCCGTTGAGGAAAATTGGTTCACACTCGGTAAAGGTTGACCCAAAGAACTGAATGACTCTAACAAAAGGGTAAGAGTTAATAATGATCTTAACCCAAGGAAAGCTTTACTCAACAGATCCTATAAAGTTTCCAGAGTCTAGAGATGTAGAAGTTTAAGAAAGAGAAAAATCCTGGAATTTGTAGTTGTTTCAGGAATTCCTTCGATTATTAAAGCATTTTCTAGTACTTATATCAAGAGAATTAACCTAAACTAAATGTTAAATGATAGTTAAATCGGATGTAAGACTTGTTGACTAAATGTATAAATGATTAAAGGATACAGAGACGGACTTGGCCTTTAGGAGGGGGAGACATTTAATATATTATATGTGTAGGAAGATGTTGAGAGATGTTCTTGAGAGGTTAAGGACAACACACACACACACACACACACACACACACACACACACACACACACACACACACACACACACACACACACACACACACACACACACACACACACACACACACACACACACACACACACACACACACACACACGCGGTCGTAATACTCAGCATATAATAATTAGGAAGCTTACGTGTTCACTAATCCTCACTCAGACCGGATTAATACAACATAATAGCCCAGGTGACTAAATTTCTCCGTATTTATATTTTCAGTCTCTTAAAATAATAATTATTTAGTGTAGTAAGAATAACAAAGTGAACGTTGACAGTGATTCTGGCTACTGAACACATAACTTGACCAAGACAACAAGTACAGAACACAGTGAAAGATTTGTGGTGAGGAAATGACACAAGTGCTCTGTTCTCTATGACCCTTAACTTCGATGACCTTGTGCGTTATGAAACAACAACACACATCAGCTAGGTTAATTGAGGAAGGAAGACATTACTGTAATTAATAATATTATATCAAATAATTTAATCCATGATAGCTTATAATGATGACCTCTTGTCTATATAATTTACACAAAGGTACTACTTTACCTGCTAAAATATCGGTAAGTGATTGTTGCTTGTAAGTAGACTGTACTAAAAGATAAAATATTTATTTATTTAATATTTTTGTTACAGTTTTCACATTTATTTATCTACAGAAAAAAAAATTGCTCCAAGTAAAAATAAAGAGTTAGTGAAATGTGAGTTGTAATGTCCATAGACTTTATTTTTTCTATATAAAATTAACTTTATTTTCTCATGGATTCTAAAGGAAATTCGCTACATTTTATTGCCCAATATATCTATCCAAACATTGGATACCTCAGGCGGTGAGTCAATTGGTCTGCCAGAAAATAAATTAATCTGTCATGTGTCTTAGATGACAAATTTCTGAGATATAGAATAATTGAGAAATGGATAAGTACAGAAGACAAGATGAATAGGAAATGAAAAATAACGAAAGACACGCACACACACACACACACACACACACACACACATTAATACATATACATATATACATACAGATATCTGACTGGGCATATTCATGGTATGTAAGAAGCTTTATGTGATTTAATGAATAATTAAATATTATTTGTCCACTAGGCATTAGGTACGTGTCTACCAGGCGGATTAATATTCAATTTACACTTCATTAGTGGGATTGGAAGCTTTAAACATTGTATTGAAAATAATATATTATTATACCGGAGCAGATTATGTCCTTGTACCCTCACCGAGACACGAATGTTTGATGTTGTGACTGACACATGCAACACAACATTAACTTAAACATCTCAAACATTCATTAAACATAATATAACCTAAAAGAACCAAACCAAAACTAAACCTAACCTAACCAAACCCAACGTAACACTCTAATCAAACACTCATCTTCAACATAAATTTATCTTTCATTTTATGAGTAAACGAGTAAGTATTATGACTCAGATAAGAATTACTGAAATTTATTGGGTAAATCGAATCTCTATGATTATCTGTGCTTACTCATTCAGAAGCCTTTAACTGGTATTGATTCACTTGTTTCCTGAATAAGTGAGAGACACAAAACAAGGGTAAAATGTGAGGAATATTTTTGATGAGAATTGAATGGGAAATTGGAAGAGAAATGTGTGAAAAAACAGAGACGAGAAGGATTGGGAATTGAACAAGAAGATTACTGGTGAGGAGGAACAGAAGGAAGAGGATGAGACAGAGAGAGGGAAGGAGGAAGAGGGGAGGAAGACGTGGAGAGTGGAGAGAAGAACAACTTGAAGGATAGAAAGGGAATGAAGTGGATGGGTGGACAGAGGGGCAGGAAGGAAGAAGCAGGGTTGGAAGGAGGAGGGAGAAAGAAGAGATAAGGGAGGAAGAAACAGGCGATAAACGAAAGAGAGAGAAAGGAGAGTGGAGAAAGAAACAAGGAGGAAGAAGGATTAAGGAGAGAGGAAAACCATTAATCTTCATCACAGTAACATTGCGTGAGACGATGAACACACACACACAGGTGGAGAGAGGAGGTGCAGGAGATAACAGGAAGGGATAGAGGGATAGTGAGAGAGAGAGAGAGAGAGAGAGAGAGAGAGAGAGAGAGAGAGAGAGAGAGAGAGAGGCAAAATACATAAAAAAGAAACATCTCCGTCCATTCAATTAATTAAAGTGTACACCTGGGAGAATCAATCCTGTCTAATCCACCCTATTATAAAGCTAAAATACTCCCATTATTCTTCACTTCCTATCAAAAATAACATAGACTCAGGTAGGACAACAAGATTCAATACAGACAATTAATACCTAAATATAAAATGGGATTATCCAGGACTTGGCCACCTTCCCAAATGGTACAAGTTGGGCATTAATTTTAGGAGGATGTCGCCTGAAAAACTTATTCTAACTTACGGGTTTTTTCTCAGGTTGGTAACTGTGATCTGGCGATATTGAAAAATGGCGGAAGAAGTTAAGGGATCTTCTCCTCTCGCTGATAAGAGAGAGAAGTGGCTGGGGGAATGGGAAGAGAGAGGGATAGAGAGTGGTGGGTTGGAAAAAGAGTGGGGAGGAGAGGGAAGGTGAAGAGAGAGGGCTAGAGAGTCACGGGAAAGAGAAACAGGAAGGGGGGGAAAAGAAGAGAGAGAGAGAGAGAGAGAGAGAGAGAGAGCAATAAAAACAATAATATAACGCTATATAACATACGTGCTATACTATAAATTATATACCGTACGATAACAAATAATATGCTTAATAAACGGCAGCCGCGAGGTAGTGAAACGTGGGGCGCGGAGTCCGTAGAGTTTACCCGCTGGCTGCTGTCACGGGGAGCGGACCATCTTCTGAACCGCTGCCTCCGTAACCAATAACGAGCGATTGTTTATTGTTTACCTGCGTTATGATTGGTCCAGTTAACTGCATTTATAAGAGGAAGTAGAGAGACGGAACATAATAAAATAAAATAGGGAAATGAAAAGGAAATAAACGTATGATGAGAAAACGAAATGAAATAGAGAGAGATGCGATGATTGAAGGAATTAGAGAATGACAGAAACAAAATGAGTGGGAGGAAAGATGTAGAGAGAGAGAGAGAGAGAGAGAGAGAGAGAGAGAGAGAAAGAGAGAGAGAGAGATGAATCATATACTATTTCTTATATAACAAACACAGGGTAAAATGAACACGTACCTTTCCGTATATGAACGTTACACCTTGATTTTTATTTTTACAGGTGATATTCAGGTAAATAATAACCTTTCAATATATACACTACAAAGTTAACAATACTCTTTTAAGTCAAGGTTGATTCCATACAATACCGTTAGACCAAATTCAGCCTTAATTGGATACGTCGCACATGCCAAACAATTACCAAAATTGGCTTAGCTTACTAATTACCCAAATTGGCTGGGCATATTGGCTGACAGTCGGGAGGTGGAGCCATAGTTCCCAAGGTGAGGGTCTTTGTAACTAAGTGATTACCTTTTGATTAATGGTGTTGTTGTTGCCATCAGGTATCTTACTCAACCTTTCTGATGGAGGTAAAGACGAAGAACAAGAACAAAATGAAGGTAGGAAAAGAAGAAGACGGAATGAAGAACAAAACAAGGAGAAGAAGAATGAAAAGACGAAGAAAAAGAAGAATAAATAGATAAAAGACGATGACGAACAGAATAAGTAGGAAAACGGAAAATACAATACAACACAACCTTACTCACCCACCAATACAACAACAACAATAACAACAACAACAACAGACACCATAGCTACAACCAGGCTAGAGAGATTTAATACAATTACAAAAAGATTACTAAAGTAGGTATCTAATGCTTACAGTTGTTTACCTTTACAAATAACAGGATGTAACCTTTCAAAATTGTTAAAGTTGTAATATAAACTATCACTGTACTTATTGCAGTATATTCCTCGGGGAGAATTTAATCCAGCGAGAGGTCAAAGGTCACAACGTTTCCGGGGATTTCTCTCTTTCTCTCTCTCTCCCCCTCTCTCTGTCTGTCTGTCTTTCTTTCTCTCTCCCCCCCCCCTCTCTCTCTCTCTCCAGCGTATTCCCATCGGGCGTCTCAGAACCCTCCTGATGTCATCTGTCCATCTGGTCAGCCGGTCTTTATCTGGCTCATTTCTAATCTCGAGGTATCCGGCCGATGACATCTGGTCCAGTATTGATGTTGGCTCCTTGCCTGCCTGCCCACTGCTCCACTACTTCTTTAAAAACTTGTGATCATCTCTGGTTTGTGAGTCTGACCTTTCATCACACACACACATACGACGCACACACACAGACACACATACGACACATACACACACACATACACAACACATATATACATAAACAGACAGACAGACAGACACACATATACGTCACTATTTCAAGATTCCCAACTCAACACCAGCACCTATAACCCAACCTGACCTACTTAGGGTGACGAGATATATCAGGTGGTGGTGTCAGGTGTGAGAGACGCAGGTGTGGTCAGCTCCCGGGTCACCTGGACGCGTTAACAACATCTACAGCGTTTAGATGAATTTCCGTTCCTCCCTCCCCAGTACATCTACCCCTCGACTGGTGAGTAAAGTGAACGTTTATAGCTCCGAGAACGTGTAAAGTGTGAACGTTTGTAGCTCATAGTACGTGTAAGATGTGAGGTCAGATATTACCCGCGTAAAACCACAATCTCATCATCTACAGCACACACACACAGGTCGAGGGGTCATTTCATTCGTTAAGTTATTTTATTTTTCTGTTTTTCTGTCTCAGTGAACGCCGATGTTTGATTCCGGGTCCACATTCTCGTGATGGTTTGTCGTAGACGGTAATGTGTAATATTTTAGCATCACAAAGCGTCGAGTCTCACTGTTTTGTTTTGATCTTCACAACAATGTCATCCCAGCACTATTTCGGTCCTTCTAGTTGTGATTGAGTAATGTTATTAGATGAAGGAAGAGACCGTAGTTTGTAAGGCGAAGGAAGAGACCGTAGTTTGTAAGGCGAAGGAAGAGACGTAAGTTTGTAAGGTGAAGGAAGAGACCGTAGTTTGTAAGGCGAAGGAAGAGACGTAAGTTAGCAAGGTGAAGGAAGAGACCGTAGTTTGTAAGGCGAAGGAAGAGATCGTAGTTTGTAAGGCGAAGGAAGAGACGTAAGTTTGCAAGGTGAAGGAAGAGACCGTAGTTTGTAAGGCGAAGGAAGAGATCGTAGTTTGTAAGGCGAAGGAAGAGATCGTGGTAAGGGTGACACAAACAAAGTCTTTACCAGTAAGTGCGGTCATTACTCACGTGTCTCCAAAACCGAAACTTATCTCGAAAAACTGTGTTGGTTTTTGCTGCCAGTTACTTGAGACTTGTCGTGTGCTGATATAAATGTTGAATCTAGGTGTTTGGTGGTGTTGGAAGGTGGCGTTGGTGGTGTTGGAGGATAACGTTGGTGGTGATGGAGGGAGGCGTTGGTGGTGTTGGAGAAAGGCATTGGTGGTGTTGGAGGAAGACTTTGGTGGTGTTGGAGGGAGACTTTGAAGGGAGAGAGGAAGACCAATAAACTCAAAACACATCTTAAAGGTCGAATATAATACTCAAGCAAAAATATAACATCCGTCGACTAGTGATGCTGAGAAGGAAGAAGCCCTTACGATATGTTTCTGGTGATCGACACTAAGTAACTAAATATGATCAGTGTTATACAAGACATGTTTGAGATGGTCATCGTCGTCAGTGTCCGGTAAAATAAAGCAAAACTCCCTTTAACTTCAGCTCTAGGAGGGATATCTTTTTCTGGCAGGGAGTGATTGTTATGCCGGCTGAGTAAGTAGCCACGTCGACCTCAGCGAGAAAGGTTCAATGTCCTGCTATATATCACTTTACAGGCCAAGGAAAAAATCATCACAGGACGCCATAAAAGCCCAGTCACGTGTGGGGTATTTCTGTATCCTTATGGCGAACAATACCAAGAAATCCCCCTCGATCGAGCTTCAGACATCGACTCATCTAACATTATGGTGAAGGTCTAAACACATTGTTACGGAAATACTGAAACTGTAGTTGATCCCATTGAAGTTAATAACCAATTATACCATCCCGATGATAGTGATCGACCTGTATCTGGCACAGTGGCCGACCTATCATGCTCTATAATTACAAATCTGCTGAATAAGGTGACGTAGGCGGGATATACGAGCGATGACTCTCACCATGGAACACATTTATGGGAGTTTTGATCACGTGCGTTGTGTGTGACGCTTCATGTTGCCTCTCAGGATCATAGACGATAATTATGGTATATAAATAAACAATGTTCTTTCAAAATCTATTGTTTTCATGCTTATCTACCATCTCTACCTTATCTACCTTTCATGCTGTCTCTTTATTCAATTATCTGTTCATTTATCAAGTTTTTGTCTACAGATCCTCATTAAAAATATATATAAAATAACTCAGGAGCCTCGGGGTCATGATTCCTACTTTCATTTAATAACCAATAAGCCACACTCGACTCCCTGAACCCCTCAATATATTACGCGTTATGGGATCCGAACCCGGCACCGTTAAATCAGGGTTCAGTCACTGTCCACTGAAACCACTGAGACCTTGTTAAAAAAAAAAGCATCGTAATTAAGAGAAGTTAACTAGCGAGATAATTAACCAGTTACCTCTATACAGGTATGTCTGGTTAATTAGTGGAATATTTAATAATTATGAACTTCAATGTATTAAGGAAGTAAGATGATATGATGAATTATTCAGAGCAAGTTAAAGGGGAGCTAATTAAGATTATAATGACTACTCGTTAACGTTGGGATGGTAGTGAGTAGCAGATGAGAGGTGAGGGGGGAGAGGGAGTGGGAGGCAACGATGCAGGGAATTGAAGGAGTATGTGAGAAGGAGTGATGGAGAGGGAAGGGGAGAGGTGAAGAGGGAATGAGAAGGAGGATTCAGAGGCAAAGGAGAGCGAGAGAGCGATAGAAATGTACTAAATTTTGACGTCAGTGATGGAAATGTACAACAACAAACCCTCACAGATTACAAAACACGATCCTAATGTACAGTGATTTAAGCAACACGATGAAGTATGAGGAGACATATAATATAATGGAAGCGTTCAATGTTATCCTGAACTACGAGCGGCTACAAGATCTTAAGGGAGGGAAGTAGAAGGTAAAAAAACATCGTACATTAGTGCTTGAGGTACAGACATATAGCAGAGATTACTGGAGGGGTTGAGGTAGAGAGTGGAAGGTGGTGATAAGAGGCGATGAAGGAAGAGGAGGAGAAATAAGATAAGGAGGAGGAAGAGGCATATAGATGGATATTGGATTTTTGTCCCTGTGTCCGTGTTGTATATTTGTGTTTACTGCCTCATATTGCAAGTTGAGAATCTATATTTGATTTCCATTTCCCGTGTAATATAAGCTATTCATAACACATTTTTTTTTCTGTGTGTATTAGAGCCAGCGTCCTACACCAGGGAAACTAAATGGAAACCTTTGACTCCGAGTGGTTTACAAGGAAGAATAAATGAGTATACTTTAGTTTACTGTAGTGGGTGGTGGGGAC
>NW_024713650.1:224741-269741 GCF_018991925.1 Homarus americanus | reverse complement strand
CAAAAATCTGCAGTATATAATATTTTTCCTCACTGGTAAACTCCTAAATCTTGCCTCCAGAGAGCAGACACTGCATTAGTAAATATTTTATAAAGATTTGAAGACGTTGCTCAAGACTAAGCTGAGGCGCACCAGCTTCTTAGAGTGAAGGTCATGGGTCACCTCACTCACTAACCTGACCTTTGAGAGACGACTGGACACGATGACAGACACAGACAGACACAGACAGATACAGACACAGACACAGAGACAAACCCATATAACACCAGCCCAGAGAAGACACTAAAACACTATCTAGTTTACATATTGACTCAGATTTATAAAGTTGTTGACATAATGTTGTCATCGTGTCCCTCAACTGATCATAGGAAGGCTTTTGTTGGCTGTGTAGACGAGATCATTGTCCCCCAGGCAGTATATCAAGAGCTGTGTCGCCTCCATCACCTCTTGTAGGTCGCCGGCAGAAGCTAAGTATCAAAATATCTATTGTCAGCCGAGGACAAACTCACTTACGGAGCGCCACGCGGCCATCACTTTTACCAGTGTTGTTGCAAACTTTAGTATGAATATGCAACCAACTCCTGTCAAACTTGGATAAGACGCCAAGTCGGTAAACGTGAGCTGAAACTCTCATAAAAGTGAAATTATGTTCATCTCCCGCTGTGATGATCATCAGACCTAGCCATGTTTGGTCCTTGTAATACCTGTGTAGTGTGAATGTTAAGTTATCAACCTTCAATATTAACTCAGAGCTCGAATAGTGTCATTAGGACAGACATACACCTGGCAACAGTGTTCACCACTCACCAGGTAAACTGTTTAAGTGACACATTTATTTCATTATATATGAGTCAAGTTCCTGAGACAACAGACAGACACTTATTTATCTTCTTTACCTTCACGAAATACCTGAGGAGATGACTGCAGGTAATACACAGGTAACAATTAATCAACTAACATTTTTTTAATCTAACTTGATAACCACACGTGAAAATTTACTGAAACAACAGAAAAATACTAAGAGTTATAAGTTAAATCTAAATAAACTGAGTGTTCTACTAAGACCGTTTTGAAGTTATTGTATTCTAAAAAAAAAAATACTCAGATAATTTATGGATACCCTGTATGTATATTTTCCTAACAGTGTTTACAAATAATATACATAATAATGATAAACAAACATGAACTCCACCACCCCAAGTACTAACACACGACACACCTACACAGTCTCTCCATTAGTAACAAACTTCTCTAAATAAACTAACCAACAGGCGTGTCCTCGTCAGTCTCCACACAGAATAAAACAGGACAACCATGAAATTAACTCTCATCGGTAAGAGTGGGGAAAATACACACACACACACAGACAAACAGATAGATACACACACACACACACACACACACACACACACACACACACACACACACACACACACACACACACACACACACACACACACACACACACACACACACACACACACACACACACACACACACACATAGTGACCCATTCCCCAATTATATAACTGTATATTTTCAGCCTCCTGGCAGCCATTCTTTCAATAAACCAATAATTATTATTATTATTATTATCTATTGTTAGTAGTCACAAAATAGTTTAAGTAATGTTTTAAGCTGAAGGTTAGGTAGATTAGGTTAGGTTATGGTCACGATAGGTTATATTAGATTAATTAGGTTCGGTTAGGTTATGCTGGGTTAGATTGAGGCATTCTGGAGTCTATTTAACCAAACATCATGGAACAGGACTGAGGGGCAGTGACGCACCATCATGAGGGACTCGACCACTGAGTCAGCTGGACGTGTGTGGTAAAGTCACTTACATATTGAGACACTGGCCGGGACACCAACCACCGACCTTGAAATTCAGTGTCAATGTCCTAAGCCAAAGAGCCCAACCGATTCTTCTCTCACCCTCTCCCTCTCTCATTCTGTCTGTCTTCTTGTCTTCTCTCTTAAGCTATCTTTTTCCATATAATTTTTCCTAACGTATCTTTCAATCCTTCAGTCCCTCTTTATCATCCCCCCCCCCTGCACATCTCTCTTTCTTTCTCTCTCCCTTTTTCCTTCTTCCTCTTTTCCCCATCCTTTTCTCTCCCATTACCACCTGTCATAACCATCATCACACACACGTCTACCTCAAGATGCAACCTGCAATCTTTCAGTCGTGTGCAGAGAACGAGTCTTGGTCAGGTTCCTTCTAGGTGAAAGCATTCAAACAAACATTCATACAGGAGACATATTAGCAACAAATTTTTATTTATTTTTCATTTATTTTTATTTATTTATTTCATTTTCGAACCGATTTTAACACTGGTTTTTGGGGGTTACTTTTGAGGTAAAAATTTTAATGCGGAGAAAAGTAAAAAAAAAAATCTTTGGTTCTAAGGAATATATTTTTTATTTCCTTAATGTACACACGGGAGTACAAACACACACACACACACACACACACACACACACACACACACACACACACACACACACACACACAATTTACTCCCACATTCCTTCCCTTCTCTTCTCTCAACCCCCCCACCTCTCAGTACCTCTTCCAGCAGAACAGCTTAAGGGCTCCCACGTAACAAGCGAGCCAATTAGACCCAGAACGGCACTAATGACCAGTTATTACGCTGCAGTAAGTTGAGGCCAGCGGTGGTAGCATATGGAGCTGACATATTTGGCCGAACATATCACGAGGCCTGATACATCTGGCCGAGTATATTTAAGTGATAAAGTTTTTAAGTAGGAAATTCATCTCAATATCAAGATAATTAGGTGTTAAATATAATGACCTACAAGCCCACTAAATATAAATGAAGAAAAAACTACAGATAAAAACATTGTAACGATAAGTAAAGAGAAAAACGTAATTAGGGGAATAAATTAACCTCACTTATAAAAGTTACTGAGAAAAAAGTATCCATTTACACTTGAGGAAATAAATGAATAAATCACCAAACATAACAATTAAAATAGAGTGAAGAATCTTAACTTTTTTTTTATAAACGGCGATGTATAAAGTTATTCAATAAAAAACACCATTAGGTAATAAATGATAGACGAGTGTTAAGAGGATGACTTAGGAACACTCCATCACATGAGCCTTGTGTCTAGCTTCTCTCTCTCTCCCTCCGTGAGATCATTTGCATAGTTAATGAGCTAAATTGCATTCATTATACAGTCGGAGATGTGAGTGGCTCCTCTCCATGATTAATACCGTTACCAACACACACTTACACTCAGTCATGACACTTACAGTACACAATAAAGTACCTGAGGGTGTAGTCAGTGCTTGGGATTGTCTCACATAAGCCAGTATCACCCATCAACTTACCCTCATAAAACACTCGCTACTTTCCTATCTTCTCCTTCACGTTCACAGACATCCACTCAATCTCATTACAAAAAACAAAAACAAAAAACAAAACAAAAAATTCATTAAGAAAAAACAATATATATTTCCAGGGAGTAAAAAAAAAATATGAAGAAAAATTTACATCATCATCATCATCATTAAGTCAAATCGTGTTGGAATTTATATCATTAATAAGACTTTGAGATTCAGATATTATGAAAAAAATTTCTAAGTGGATGCCAAAAATATGGGTAATTAAACCCTAACTATGTAAATTCTAGCATTTTTTAGACGTCATTGTCCTGATTCTCACAATATTTTTATTCTTCTAACTGGAGGATGAAGATACGCCTCTGATAATGACAGTCTTAGCGTTATTCCTCCGCCATTAGTAAGTAATCATGGTCCCGCTGCTGAAGGGAGACTGTAACATACGTTCTCACATCTCAACTCAAGGAGAAAAAAGTATTTGATAACCTAGAAAAGTTTTTTATAATTTGCTTACATTTACTTTTTTTCTACTCTTCGGGTGAGTTAAAAGACTTTGTTTTTATGTTTTTTCTTGACATTAGACTTTCCTTTTACTTTCTTTACTTTTAAATTTTCTCCTTTGTCAAGGTTTATTTTATCTCTCTCTTTTGCATATATTTTCTGTCTGTCTGTCTGTCTGTCTCAGTATATATCTATCTCTTTGTCTCTATCTCTGTTTCTCTGTCTCTCTCTCCTTCCCTTCTCTCCCAGTCCTTCCCTTTCTTTCTCTCCTTTCCTTTCTTTTTCAATTTTTTTCTCTGTTTGTCTCTGTCTCTCTCCCTTTTCCTCCCTTCTACCCCCATCTCCCCCCCTCACTCCTCCCACTCCTCCCCCTCCCCTCTCCCTCCCCTCCCCTCCCTCTCCCTCTCTCCCTCACCACCATCTTCCACTAACACAACACGTCTCCTCTCCCTTCGTGACCGGATCAGTAAGTTGGTCACTAACTTTCACAGGAACTTAGGAGCCAACTTAATGCACTGTTTCTCTAACCTTGTATTCTTAAAACAAAAAAAGGGCCTAAGTTTAATTCATCCTTCCAATTGGTTTCTTCATTTAATTAAAGCACAAAGTTGGATTCTTAAGGGATTCTGTCTTACAAATTTTCCTCCCATTTCATCTCATTTCAATAATAATTCTCAAAGGTATTTTTTTTATCTATATTTTTTCTCATTTTTTGTAAGTTTAGAATTTATCTAATTTATCTCACTCTAACTTGCGACACATTTGAGATTCTATTCTAATATTTCTCTTATCTATTAAGTGATAATTTATTTGACTTGACTCACTTAAATCACTGACACAAATATGGATTCTCAGACGATTCTAAACTTAAAAAAATCTTCCTTTACTGAAGATCTAGTCGTTTAGTTACCATGACCACTTAACCTAAACAAATATATAGATTTATCGGTATTTAAGATCATTTTCCCTTTAACTAGAAAATGAGAATTGATGCTAAAGTAAAAAAAAAATCGATTCTCAAAAGATTCTAACATAAATAGTCCTACGGCAAGAATATGGGTTTAATATATCGCTATAACAGATCACCAAACATTAATATCGTTTTCTAGTCATTTTCTTAACTTTTGTCACTTTTTTTATTCTCCTGATCGCCTCACATAAAATAAATTCCTCGTATCAATATAATTAGAGGAGAAAAAAAAAACCCACACATCTTACAAGTCTTGGTGAATGAGGCAGAGTTTGAGGTAGTTTGTGCGTGTTGATCTTATGGAAGTTTCCTCGGTATTATTTTTCCCTCCGGTGGGTACAAGTTGCCTGGTCTCGAGCCCTTGTTTTGGCGATGGTATAACACAAGTTGTTTACCTCCTTAAGTCAGTTGAAATGTGGAGGATTTTAACTTGGTGGTGTATAAGATTATGGTGAGGATCTTGTTTGTGAGAAGGGGGGGGGGGGTTGTGTTGGACGGGAGGTTAGTGTGGGACGGGGATTGTGGGGGGGAGTGTGTGTGGGGGATGGTGGATGTATGTGGGACGGGGGATTGTGTAAGACGGGAGACGTGTGTGAGGGGGAGATCATCATCATCACCGTCAGTTATCATTATTACCAATCATTTAATCTTTCCTTTTTATCGTCAAATAAGAAAAACGCAGAAAATAGAAAAAACAATTATATTAATCAAATTGTTGTAAAGGATTGACAGGAAAAACTTGGGAGGTAATAACACTAATGGAACAATCAAGCTATAATACTGCCTGGTTAGTTTCCTGCTCAATTTTTGGATAATTAAGTAATTACCTCATTCCCTCCCGAAATCTTCCGGACACCAAGAAAAAATACGAATTTTTGAAGATTTTTAAAATTTTAATGTTTTTTGTCGAAAATTAAATAGTAACTTATTGTTTAGAATGGTTAAAGTATGCTAACAGTCCCGAATATGCTAATATATCTCCCAGCATACTTCAAAGATGTCAACATATCATGCTGTTATTCCCTCAGTATACCAACATATCCTCCAACATACATCAAGTAGACAGAAAAAAAAATATGTTGTATGTCCAACTTTGTGTGAATAAATTTATGTACGTGGAGAGTGTGTGTGTGTGTGTGTGTGTGTGTGTGTGTGTGTGTGTGTGTGTGTGTGTGTGTGTGTGTGTGTGTGTGTGTGTGTGTGTGTGTGTGTATAGGTGGGTTTAATAAAGCAGAGGGTGAGAGGCGAGGACCATTAAGAGAGATATATGGGGAGAGTGAGATAGAGACAGTATTGATGGTCGGGGTATTGCTGGACGGCGGGTCTCTCTCTCTCTCTCTCTCTCTCTCTCTCTCTCTTATATACACACACACATATCTTTCTGTTTGTCTGTCTGTCTATCAGTCGATGTCTGTGTGACTGTCTTTCTGTTTATGTCTGTCTGCTTCTCATTTATTTCTCACTATCTCAACCTGTCATTAGTTTCACCATGTATCCGGTTTATTCCTCTGACAGGAGATAAAGAGAACTAATTCCACACACACACACACACACATCAGGACAACTCTGAGTTCTTTCCTTCTTCCAAATCTTCCCTTTTACGGTACGATATTTTTCCCAGTATTTACCTCGGTAGATGGTTAGTCGACGTGCTGTGTGTGTGTGTGTGTGTGTGTGTGTGTGTGTGTGTGTGTGTGTGTGTGTGTTTTATGAGGAAGATGGTGAGGGAGAGAGATACAGTGATTGATAGATGGTTAGGGAGAGAGAATGATTGATGGATAGGAAGGGAGGGAGATTGAGAGATAGATGGATTGAGAGAAATATTTATTGTTAGAGAAAAATATATGAATCGATAGAGGGAAAGATCGATTAAATATGAGAGAGAGAGAGAGAGAGAGAGAGAGAGAGAGATTCATGTACACGTGTTGGTTCAAAAGATTGATTATCGTCCTCAGTTCAGTGCTTCACATGACGGTGATTTATGAGTAAATGAAAGGAAATGTATCTTTGTCACTTATATATGCAAGGTTGGTTTATCTTTGTCTGTCTATCTGTCTCTTTTTTCTCTCTTCTTTTATTTTCTGTCCGTCTCTTTGTCTCTTTCTTACTGTCTTTCTGTCTCGTAAGTCTTTTTCAAACACATTTTCTCTCTTAATCCCTTATTCTACTATCTTTCTTTCTTCTCTTCTCTCATTCTCCCTCCCGCCCCCCTTCATCTAACTTTCCTTGACCATATCTACCCCCCCATCCTTCCCTCCCTCTCACCAACTCTCCCTCTTCTTCTCTCCCTTCTTCTCCTACCCTCCTCCCTCTCTCCCTGATATATAGACTTGATCAATAAGATGCTACAACATGACAGGTAAACTCGAACACCTGTATAGGAAGACGATTATAGCCCATTTAAAATTAATAATATAATTTTTCCCCTGTCAGTCGATACAATCATTTACATGCATTAGGGAACAATAGTCACGTGTCTCTAGGAATAAAATGATGCATAGGCCTTTCTTTTGTGAATATAGGGACACGCCTTGTTGATATCTCGGCTCAGTTACTCACATATATACAGAGATTCGATGACCATTTGCATTTCAGGTTGTCGTTAGTACTCGTGTGTGGAGCCGTGAAGAGCAGTTATGTAAGAGATTCCTGTTGTTATTGTTAAATATTTGTGTGTATAGGGGGTGATTGTTGCTGTGTTGTGCTGTGTTAAGGAGTGTTAATCTCTGTTGTAGTGTGTTATGTGGTTGTGTTGTGTGTGTTATGTGGTTGTGTTATGTGTGTTGTGTTGTGGTGAGATGGTTTATGCCGTGTTATGGTGTACTGTCCTGTGGTATGTTATGTTATGTTGTGTTATGTTGTGTTATAGTGTGTTATGATGTGCTACGTTATACAGTCATATGTTATGTTATGTTACCTAATAAAAATTAACCCCAACGCCAACTCAGTAATGTCGATCACAAGTCCCCAGTTGTGTTAAGCGAGATCTAACTACCGCCCGGAGACAGACACACAGGTGGACGGTAACGAGGTAACTTTAGTTCATTACGGTTCACTTCTCTAAAGAAATAATATTCCCAATTACCTGTTTTCTGCCTCCTGGATCTTGTTAACTATTAAGGAGTTGAGATTGGTGAGTGAAGCATCTTATTTTTGTTTATTTTTTGTGTTTATTTATTTATTTATTTATTTATTTATTTATTTATTTATTTATTTATTTATTTATCTATTTATTTGGTGATTTATTAAAAAAAATTTGTATTTTTTTTAAACAGCAAAAATGGCCGACACTGGTAAGAGCTTCCTGCCTTCTCTTTCTTCACCAAGAAAGTGAAGTATTACCCAAGAATCCCAAGATTTATCTCACACATAAAACCCCCTCTGTAGAAGGCCCGTGTGGGGGAGGAGGAGGGAGGTGATGACAGGGATTTCTTTACACGTTCTCAAGCGTCATAAAGTCAGAGGCGTCTTTCGTCTACAAATCTGACACAGTCGGATTTTTTTTTCATCGGATCGACATTGGCTTTTATAGAGAGGGTTTTAAATCGCCTTATCTAGGACTGGAGAGAGTCAGTCCGAGAGGTTTACTGTTGATGAGGCGATAGGTTTGTTTTTTATGATCTCGTACAGTTGTTTGGACTCTCATTTGATCAAACTTTTCCCGCCTCTTTCTTAGCTTCTTTCTTTTGGTGTTGATATCGTTGGCTGATGATATTATGGATTCAGATATTCAAAGGCTCGCATGATGGCTATTCCTGGTGATTGAAGTTGGAAGAACGCAGCTAAAAAAAATAACTCCACAAATATCATCAAAAACAGTCAAACTCTAACCATAACGAGACACGTAATCACATTAAAAACTAAATTCAGTCAGATATATAGAGAATTGAATCCCATCAACAAACCAGCATAAAATAATAACAAATCCCATTCCACTACTACTCAATCATGCTTATAGAGAATCAAAACCATTAAATAACTCAATGCAAAAACAAAAGCCAATCGGAGTACAACAGAATTCAATCAACAGAGAAAGATACAGAGACTCTGACGTTATCAACAACTGGACTTAATGATGGCAGTGTTATTGGAGCTAACTAACGGGAGGTAATAAATACATGTGGAGGTAATAATGACTGGTAATGAAGCAGGAGGCACTGATATATTGAGGTCATCTTCACCTCCCACTCTAGCGCTGGAGGGTCGCCATCACAGAGCTCCGGCGGGGGTCAGGTGTACGGTGGAGGAGAGAGAGAGAGAGATGAATGGATGGATGGATAAAACAGATGGTGAGATAGATAGTTGGAGTAAGAGAAAGGTACGTAAATAGATATATAAATAGATAGATGGATAGACAGATAGATAGATAGATAAACAGACGAATAAATAGATAGACAGATAAACATGACCACAATAAACAACCACCAACACAGGTAAAGACATTCCTCCCTCTCATCCTCCTCAGTACCTCGACTAATCTTCCCAGGTGATTGGACTCTCCCCGCGCCCCCTAATCATTGTAGAATCACCTGATCACAATGTTCCCAATTAACCACACTCTCTCCACCTGTTTGTTGTTTACCGCCACAACATAACCTGATTTCCTCCCGGCGTCATCTTAAATCAAGGTTGGTGAGGTAGGAAGACAGATATAAGCCACGGGTTGGTAAGGTCTATTCTCCCTGTACTAAGGCACTGGGATGTGAGTCATCTGGGTAATGGGTTGAGCAGCTCTGCCTTGGGGTTGTTGGCTAATAATTAATTGAAGATGCAAGGAGCTGGGGAATAGGAACTCTGGAATTTGGAAATGTAGTTAGCTTTAGACTTATACCGGATTTCGGATATTTCGTATAAAAAAATAATTCTGCGTTTTGTTTGTTATTTGTAAGGGAATTATTCGAGATGAAGATTAAGGATAATTATGTTAATGATTATAATACATTAATAATAATGATATTAATAACAGCACAATTCACCACTAATCATTTCTCTCACACATGCATTATCAGCTTCCTACAACACCTAATTCTATCCATTTTGATTCCATTTACGATAACGTCTCTTCGTCTCCCTCTCATTCCCTATGTTTATTTTCATCATGTTCCCTTTGGATATATTCACCCTAAACTTTCACCCACTCTACACCCTTCCAGATTCAATTACGTGTTTTATCAAGTTTTCTTCTGCATCACCGATCAAAACAGCAGTTGACTCACCTTCTCTTTGCTGTCGTTTCTATGATATCAAGCTTGCATCTCTCTCTCCAACACTCGTGCTTTCATCTCCCTAAGACTCCGATGTATAAAAAAAAGTATAAATGCGAGGAATCAAAAGCAGAGTTATACTTCCTTTTTAATGTCACCTTTCATCCCTCCCTCCCTCCTTATTACTGAGATTCAATGACCTTCTTTCTTATTTCCTTCCCTGTCTTTCTTTTTTTCTTTCTTTCTTTCTTTCTTTCTTTCTTTCTTTCTCTCTCTCTCTCTCTCTCTCTCTCTCTCTCTCTCTCTCTCTCTCTCTCTCTCTCTCTCTCTCTCTCTCTCTCATCCTTTCTACATTTATTCTATTTTTCGTTTTCAACTTTGAACTTTTCATTCTCTTCGTCTTCCTTTCGTCTTTTACATTAACCAGATGTTCAGGTCATTCCTCTTCTCTCCCTTCACTCGCACATTATTCTTTGTTCCATTTCCATTTCTTCTTTCGTCTCTCACGCCTTGTTCATTCCCTTCTAAGATAATTCCTTGTTATTACCTTTTAGGACGTTTCCTTTTATCTGACGTCTTATCGTTTATCCTCTTTTCTCTTTCTGTTTTATCATAATTTATTTTAGTTTACTCCTACCTCTTTCTTCTCTTTTCTATCTGTTTCTCGCTTTCTTTCTCTTTTTCTCTATCTTTCTATCTATTTCTCTCACTCTCTCTCTATTGTCCTTTATTTGGTTTACATCAGGGATACACACACGCACACACACACACACACACACACACACACACACACACACACACACACACACACACACACACACACATACACACACACACACGTACATTAAATCTCCACCCTTCTTCATCAGGATAAATGAACATATCTCGTTTACGGTAGAGTCTCAGTGGCACCTTGACTCCATTTTGGTTATCATATAAGGGAGAGACCTGGCGAGCCTTAGATATATAGAGCCCCAAGGGGATAATAGCCTGGTAACCCCTTGACGTAAACAGAACGTATGACTAAAGGAGAGAAGAAGATGAGAATGGATAATGTTATACGGAGAAGGGAAGGGGTAGAGAATTCACACTAAAACAAGGAAATGGAGGAAAAGACAATTGTGATTAGATGATGTAGATGGGGTAAATGGAAGTGGTTTATGGTTGTCTGTTACTGATGATGGAGATGAACTTTGTGAGAACGATTGTTTAACCCCTTGAGGATGATAGTTTGGCCCAATAAGGATGGCAGTTTAATTAACCCACGATAGTAAGATAGTTTGGACCATTAACCACGATAGTTTAACCTCTTGAGTATGATAATTTAACCCTTTGATGACAATAATTTAACCCCTTGAAGACAGTGGCTGACCCCTAGAGAATAGAGATTATTACCCTTTAAGAACAAGAGTTTAATCCTTTTTGACGATGGTTTTCCCCTTCTATCCATCAAGGTTAACACTACAACAATATTGAAAGCATTCTACCTTCACTAATGATTCTGAATGAACGTTTGTACACATATACAAATATAAACAAACTCTCCCTCCTACACGAATAGTTTTATAGACGCTAATGTTGACAGAAGTTATTGCAAACCTTTTTTCAATATTTACATGTTTGGATAAGCCAGAATAATGTTAGAATGACACAAGTACCCTCTGTGTAATAAAGTTCATAATATGGTAGACTTGATTAATATATACGTACTTAGTAGACCAGCCAGTATTGTCTGTATATGTTTATCCACTTATGTTTATTCACGGTGGAAAAAAACCTACAATATTTATACTCGGTGAATATATTTAACAAGATGTCCTCTAAATCTGGTATATTTTCTTAGAGGTCAGAGGTCAGAGGTCAAGGTTATGAACTTAAAACGAAACACTACCTCACCTGTGTTGTGTGGTCGTGTGTTGTGTGGTCGTGTGTTGTGTGGTCGTGTGTTGTGTGGTCGTGTGTTGTGTGGTCGTGTGTTGTGTGGTCGTGTGTTGTGTGGTCGTGTGTTGTGTGGTCGTGTGTTGTGTGGTCGTGTGTTGTGTGGTCGTGTGGACTCTTATAACAGCAGATCCAATTTTCAATTTTTTTTCTTTAAGTCGAATATATTAATTATTTTTATTTATTGATTCACGATATATTGCTTTCAACAATATATTATCCTGTTATTATAGGTTATGTTGTACTAAATATTATCTAAGTAAGTTCCAGAAGTAGGAGAAGGAGGAAGAGGAGGAGGGGTGAGAAGGAGGTGTGAGGAAGAGGTGAGAAGGAGTGGTGAGGAGAAGGTGAGAGAAAGGTGAGGTGATGAGGGGGAAGGGGAGAAAAAGAGTTCGGAGGAGGAGGGTGGCTGGTTGGGTTGATAAAATCTTAACTACCCTCACTAACTACCAAGTTCATTTATACCGATAAATAACACTAAAAGTTAATTCGAGTCACATGTATCTTGGGTTAAAACGACCAAGTTAATTGGTATGGACATTTAATCTGACATCACTGTACTCATTCATCATGGTAGAGTGTATTGCTATCAAAGACTACAGCGCTTTTTAACGTGTACAATAACCCTACAGGACACTTCAATCTCTCTACTATGTGAACTGCTATACCGAGATTGTTACCCAGTACTGAAAACAAATATACGAGTGAAACCTGAATAGTATTTTACAGTTTAGTTTTCACGGGCAATAGTTCTCCACTGTAAACAAAACGCTTTGGTTGTATCACATCCAGGATATGTCCGGCGTGTGGTGTTGGTGGCGGTGGTGGTGGTGGAGGTGGTGGTGGTGGTGGTGGTCACTCTCAAACTCAGGAAACGTAATTATTTTTTGTTACTAACTTCCGATTTGACAACTTTGTTTATTTACCAAGTGTCTTTTGTTACTGGAATTTTGTTAAAATAATACACATTGTTTGAGATCTGGTGCGGACATAGGGGACGAGGAAGAGGAGGGAGAGAAAAGGGGCCTTATGGACACGACCATATGACAGTGATTATTGAACCCTGATAAATAATTAGAACCTAAAACAATATGCAATATTTTTTTGAGGTTTTGTATGACGTTGAAAAAGGCAATATTTTCCTTTCGTGTTTGTGATGTGACGACCCAAACACATGAAGCAGGCCCCGCTCTCACACACACAAAATATTCTTCTTGTTTGTTTATCGTTTGTCCGTTCCTCAAGATAGAGAAAACTATTTTGTCAGGGGAGAAGGGTTAGGGTTGATACAAGAGAGAGAGAGAAAATATTAAGGGATACTGAAAGATAACGCAATAAATAATAAAAATAATGTAATAAAACAAGCCAACGTGAATAAAAACAATAATATAACGCTATATAACATACGTGCTATACTATAAATTATATACCGTACGATAACAAATAATATGCTTAATAAACGGCAGCCGCGAGGTAGTGAAACGTGGGGCGCGGAGTCCGTAGAGTTTACCCGCTGGCTGCTGTCACGGGGAGCGGACCATCTTCTGAACCGCTGCCTCCGTAACCAATAACGAGCGATTGTTTATTGTTTACCTGCGTTATGATTGGTCCAGTTAACTGCATTTAGAAGAGGAAGTAGAGAGAACGAATAAAATAAAATGAAATAAGGAAATGAAAAGGAAATGAACGTATGATGAGAATGTGAAATGAAGGAGAGAGATTCGATGATTGAAGGAATTAGAGAATGACAGAAACAAAGAATAGTTTCAAGGACACACACACACACACACACACACACACACACACACACACACACAGCCATCTCTCCCCTCACCTCCAACACACACACACTGCTGCACGATCCACAAATATAATCTAGCAAAATAGAGTATTGTTAAGAGAATGATATATAGACACAGGGGAAGTTGTAATACTATATAGAGATTGGTGGAAACAATATACATATTAATTAATAAGAATATCCAGGTAGATAATTAACGCAGGTATATGATAATGCACAGGTAGATAATAATAGATTGATAGACATTGATAGATAACTAGATTGATAATGGTACACAGTTATATAAAGTTAGATACTGTGATGGGACGCCGGTACCTGGTAATACATAGGTAGATTATAGACAGACAGACAGACAGACAGACAGACAGACAGACAGACAGACAGACATACAGACAGATAGATCTTCAGTGGACGTTATGTATACCTAAATAAATCTAGTCTACGTATGTGAAAGGGTGATGAAATATATAACTTATGTATTGGTTTGTGTAATGGCATGAGTTGTTCTACTGCTCGTTTATATATAGTTCACTCTTGTGGGACACTTTGACTCTACTGAGAGGTAAAGGTTTATGATTTTTGTTTTAGATTAACAGATGGAAATGATGAATGATTCTGATCAGGAGGAGGAGGAGGAAGGAGGAGGAGGAGGAGGAGGAGGAGGAGGAGGAGGCGTATGAGAAGGAAGGATCTAAGTGTGAAAAACATAGACATCAATGGTGTTTGTGTGTTGTGTTTGTGTTAGTAATTACACACACACACACACACACACACACTGAATAAGAATAAGAAGAAAGAAAGAGATCAACAAGAGACAACGAAGTATACCAACTATATCCCGACTTGTGGCGGAAAAAATATATTCTTTACAATTCTTTCACAATAAACCCCTCCAGGTAATCCAAGAATATATATCAAAGAAGGGGATTACAAAATTTCAATGCTCTACCCTGGATGTTTTTGAGGTAATCCTACTTACGAAACTGTGGTGGAGGGGCATTACTAACGCTAGGTTGATGGGAACGAACAGATGTAAATGAAATGAAGAATTCTGACCCATTTATAACACTTTATCTAGCACTGTCAACCACAAACCATCAACCGAGACCATTTCCAACTGATAGTTATCTCAATTTCCACACAAGCATCAACCAAATGTCATTCCTAGCAAATTTCAACAGTATTCCTTCATATTTAACCACAGACCACCGTCAGAGAAGCATTAACCAGCTTATTTCATTCACCTTGACCAAGCTAAAATTTCCCAGGTGAGGTTTACACACACACACACACACACACATGTCTATATCACAAGGTATTACCATGGCAACCACCCAGCATCCTCTTAAAACTCCTGTACCTCTTTAAACTGATCTTACTTCTTTTATCTCCAATCAGGATTTTAGAATGAGTTCAGAACGCCCCCCCCCCTCTCTCTCTCTCTCTCTCTCTTACTGGCTTTCTATTAATATGTCTCTCACTCTCTATTTCCCTCTTCTCTTTCTTATTTTCTCTGTTTCCTCGATTTCTAAGAGAGAGCGAGAGACGGGGAGAGAGAAAGACAGAGTTTTATTGCGTATGTCAAGTGCTGCCGAGGGTCTAGAAAAAATCCTTCCCAAAAAACTTCAAGTGTAACACAGTTCTCTTTCTCTCTCTCTCTCTCTCTCTCTTTCTCTCTCTGTCTCTCTCTCTCTCTCTCTTTCTCTCTCGCTCTCTCTCGCTCCCTACCTCTCACGTCCATCATTATCTGGCTGATGGTGTCATCAAGCCATGGAATCTCTCAGTAATAGACGCTCAACATTTTCATGATATCTCCTTTCTTGCTGACTCATTTTGGGACTAGGATTGTCTATGTTCTGTCATAACATTGACATGAGAGAGAGAGAGAGAGAGAGAGAGAGACGCTACGTAACACATCTCATTGTTACCAAACTCATTATAACTTGCAGGTAAAATGGAACTCACTCTTTTTAATGTTCATGTGAGACACAATATCTTAGACGGACACAACAGGACCACAGTATAATGAGGCAGAGAGAGACTTGAGACTGGGGGAAGATGGAGAGAGCACTTAGAGGGAGACAGTCAGAGAGATAATTGAATCTAAGTAAGATTGAGTTATCTCCAAGAAGTTCATTGTTATATTCATAGAGAAGAGAGACTATCATTATAAACTATCGTGACTGGAAGCAGAAGATATAATATATATGGATGCGTTCGCTTCGTCAGGCGTTGATCCCATAGGAAAAGATACCCAATATGACGTAACAAGATGACGGTCCTGGGGGAGATGAGTTCTGGTCACCTGATCATAAGAATTATACCTGGCTGGAAGGGTTGTGGCTGATGGCTTCTTTCTTTCTTTCTTTCTTTCTTTCTTTCTTTCTTTCTTTCTTTCTTCCTCTGTCTGTTAATTTGTTGTCTACCTGTCTGTTTTTGTCTGTCTTTGTCTGTCTCTGTGTGTCTGCCTGTCTGTCTGTCTGTCTATATCTGTCAAAACCACCTGTGTCGACTTATCTCTGCCCATAGGGACGCTCGCTATCACCCTCAACATTTACACTTCAAGTTTAATCAAGATGAGGTCAATAAACCTAATAACGATGGTGTATATACTCCTAATTTACCTCAATATACTCATACATATACACATACATATCCATACTCATACAGATATACAACAGATGAAAGAGTAAAGTTCCCAGGCAACTAGAATTTCGTAAAAGAATATTCTTTTTTTTTTCAGTTGTTTTCACATCTCTGGCGTGTCATTAATATTCAAGACATTCCTCATGTAAAATAAACTAAACGGAGAATTTTAAATAATGGGTTATAATTTGGTGCTACAGACCACAGTGTTGGGTTTGGGTTAGGCTTAGTTTGGTTAAATTAGGATAGGTTAGGTTGGGTTAGGTGTAGGATAGGTAAGGTCTTGATTGAGATCCTTTTGCCTTTGATAAATATTTGTACTAGAGTTGAGTTTCTTGTCTCTTTGTGATATTCAAATAATAGCCAAATATTAACTAAATAATAAACAAATAAGAGCCAAATAATAGAAAACAATACTTCATCTCTCACACCACTACAGCTATTACGGACAACATCTTCAGCACTGCACAACACAAAGAATGCATTTGCAAGGACAAATACTTATTGACAATGCTTCTTTTTCGCATCAGCAGTTGGATCAAAGTCAACTGATGATTGGCTTATTACCCCCAGGCTGGTCCAATCAGAGCGCAGTCGAACAATACACAAGCGCTCGTTATTGGATACTGATGCATCGGTTCAGAAAATAGCCCGCGTGACGGTAGCTAGCGGGAAAGGTCTACGGACTTCGCGCTTCACATTTCACTACATCACCGCTATATTATTTGTTATCGTACGGTATATAATTTATTGTATAGCACGTATATTATATAGCGTTATGTTATATTAATTTAGTTACGAATTAATTAACATAAAATAGATTAGGTGAGAATTATGAGAGGAAAGGAAGGCATAAGACGGATGTCACTAAAGTACGAGGAAGGAAATGACTGATTCTAATACTAAAATGAAACACACACACACACACACACACACACACACACACACACACACACACACACACACACACACACACATATATATATATATATAGATACATACATGCATACATACATAACAGAATGTCAACAAACAATTCAGCAACAGGTTGGGTCACAGTCAATTACGACAGGTAGCAACACGTCGTCCTGGGGGTAATTGGATGAATAATTGGTAATACCTACCTTCCCTCTGACGACTATTACGGTGAGGAGTGATGGACGGCCGTATATATGATGATGGATTGGCTTATATCACACACCAAACTTCTCAACCAATGAGCGTCTCCTTAACAAACACACTCAGAACACACCAAACTTCTCGACCAATGAACGTCGCTCTTGCAGAAACTCTTTTACTCTCCAGATTATCACTGTTTTAAAAGATAAATTCTTGCTACATTACGCAGCTTTTATGGGGGAGAAGTGTAATAACCCTTGCCCCTGTAAACCCCCACGACCCCTCCCTCCCCTTCCGCCCACGCCCCGCCCACGCCCTCGCCCCTGACCCCGTCGGGGTAATCTGGTGTCTGCAGGAAATGAAAAGCGAGAAGATTTAGCGCATTTGGTTCGCTTCTCTGTAATGAGATGCAAATGTTACGACCAACTATTGTTTATGACTGGGAATTATGGCAGATTCTGTGTGACGTATGAGTTGGTTCTGCCCACTTGGAGGGGAGGTGTGTGTGTGTGTATGTGTGTGTGTTTGTGTGTTTGTGTGTGTGTATGTGTGTGTGTGTGTGTGTGTGTGTGTGTGTGTGTGTGTGTGTGTGTGTGTGTGTGTGTGTGTGTGTGTGTGTGTGTGTTTATGTGTGTGTATCTGTGTTTATGTGTGTGTGTGTATCTGTGTTCATGTGTGTATTTGTATGCATGTAATTGATCACAATTCTCCCATGACATTACAAGCGTCATATTACGTGGTCGATTAGGCAATACTTAGTAGTTTAGTTAACAGAATAAATAAAAATAAAGAAAGCTTAGGCGACTAATCTTCAGTTGATCCGATAAAATCGCTGACAATATAACGACAAACATATAAGTGACAGGTAACATAAACAATACAAATATGTTACCAGAAACTATGTAATAAGGTGTCGACAATGTGCAAAGGGTTGAGGACAAAATTGAATCAAAGAATTGTAAAGATGGTCATAAAAACTGATGAACTGGACGACATTCCCAGAAAGTGAAAGAATTCAAAAGCAAACTGAAGGAGAAATATAAACTAGTCAATAAAACTGGGAAAACAAGCGAAGGAAAATGGTAATAACTAAAGAATACACCGTAGGGAGTGTTCTTCTTATTCTGTAGGTACAAGAAACGGGATGATAAAACACAAGTGAGTGTGTCGGAGGGGATGAGATGGTGTCTAGGTTAGTACAGCAGAGGAGACTAACACACAGATACCAAGATATAAGTGAAGGTATAAAGATGAGGGAACATTATAGAAGTATATATGAGGCTTAGCAATTAGTGTGTGTCTGTGTGTGTGTGTGTGTGTGTGTGTGTGTGTGTGTGTGTGTGTGTGTGTGTGTTGTGAGCTTTCGATTCCATTTACCTTGTGCTTTGAGGATAAATGGTTTCAGGACTGAGGAAGACAGACAGACAGACAGACACACACACACGTAATATCTGCTCCCCCACACACTACTCCCGTCATCATATTCCATTTCCGCGTCATTTATCATCGCTTCTTCCTCTCCTTTACTGTAATATATCCAACTTATGGTCATATTTCTTCCATCGCCTCTCGGAAAATACGTTTTTTATTGAGAATGAATCAAACATTTCGAGATATAAATAAGTGTATTGTATTTATTAAGGGCATTCCACTTTATTTCGTTTTCTTTTTTTACTTTTTTTCAATCATCTTTGTGTGGTATTTCTCTCTCTCTCTCTCTCTCTCTCTCTCTCTCTCTCTCTCTCTCTCTCTCTTTTCATTTTCTTTCTCCCTGATCAATTAGCATGATTAATTATCAAAACTTCATAATCTAAGACACTATTAAGACAATTAATCATTAAAATATCAACAGTTCGACCACAGTTCCTTAAATTGATGAAATAAGTTTATATCTGTCGCACATCAGGGAAAATTATAACAGAGGCGGAATCTCTTTAGAAGCTTACATGTAAATACTTAAAACTGTGCTGGTCTATTAATGGAGCCTACTCTGAGTTCTGCCTCTCATCCAGATGTATTCAGTTCATTGGTTACCAAATATTGATGGTAGGTTGAGTAAGAGGGAAAGGGAACAGAATAATATATTCATGTATATATAATGTGTGTGTGTGTGTGTGTGTGTGTGTGTGTGTGTGTGTGTGTGTGTGTGATCCTCCCCAAAACCAATAAGTAATACACTAAACTCCACAAGACTTAAAATTTTTCCTCCACAAGTAACTATTTTCTCATTAGGTTTTGTACGCTCGTCTACATAATAATGAACCTGACTTTTTCTTCCTCGTGTGGTCGGTTCAGTGTTCCTAATGTGTTGACTTTTTGTCTTCAATTACTCTGTCTTCTAACTAATATATGCACAGGTGTAGCTAATTGATTTACTCTGGAGACTAGTTAATGAACGTTTCTTTGTCTCTCTCTCAATGTCTCTATCTCTCTTCTTCTCTAATATATTTTTTCTGTATCATTATATAAACGTGTAAAGAGGAGTGATTGAGAGGGAATGAACTAATGTGGTGTTTGAATGTATAATAGTATCAGCGTACATATACCTGTCACTCATAGAAAATAATGACGGCCCCCAAGTCAATAAATAAAACGTAAAACATATAGTTTCATGCCTATTTGGAAGAGCATAAAGGTCATACAACTGAACACTGTCAATAGTATCATAGTATACCAGTAGTTCACGACACAAAACGAACTGACATACATCAAGGTACACATAACCAGTGATGTACACTAACACAAATAACTAAAGAAAATAAATACTTTCGGTAAAGGAAAGGTTGTACACAACTCCTGACCGAGGTTAATATATATTACGCATTAGAGTGACGCATATATGGGTGCGTTCTGTACGTAATCGCCGCGTATAAACAAGCTTGGCGTAAACAACAATTGGATTACATTACAATATTCACTCTGCAACAAGTAAGAGCTGAACATAGAGTAGCTTATGCTCTTGACCCAGGTGATGAGGACGACCTACCTAGATTACCTCTTCCGTTTGAACAGTTTATGGCTGCGATAAGACATACCTGGCCAAGCAACGAGAGAAGGTACTCACTCAAACAAGATTTACCCCGAGCGTAACAAATTGCCTTGCGGAAATAAAACGAGAACTCTTTTGCATCAGCTGCACCCAAGAACACCAAAAACAAACCTGTGGACATACACGAGAATATAAACACACATAAAATATTGTCAGTACTCACGTTAGATGGCATGTTACATCGTCTCTGTAGTCAACCTTCAGCCAGAAATGAATCAGCAATTACCTGGAAGATGAAGATTATACATATTAACCTTTATTCCTCCACTTCTTCATCGAATTTTGTGTATGTTTATGAGTATCTAACGAGTGTGAATCAGAGTTGGTGCTTGGTGGTTTATGAGTCGTCTTTTGGTATGTTTTTAAGGTAATTTTTATGAGTAATTGTGGTGCTATGTATTGTTGATGATATGTCTATGAGTCACTATTCTTGTGTTGTGTGAGTCTGTCTGGTGTTATAGAAAAAATATATATAATATAGTCAGACATTGTGATATAGAAATATTAGTTCAAACGGCATATAATAAAATATAACAATGTGAATGAATAGTTTAGCGAAAATATATTAAATCAAAGTCTGTCATATATGAGGTTATATAACATCATACAGCAGTAAACATAATATTATAGATCTAAATCTCTCATAATATAACATTGTTGGTGATTTTTCATCTATTAGACGCGTTTAAAGACCTCAGGTATTGAAGTATATTAATGCTTCATAATGCTAACACGAGAGAAGGTGTTTGGTGGACCACGTGAGGTTAATAAAGTCTTAGTTATGTCTATAGAGGAAATGTATTGAGTTAATTAGAGTATTAAATAAAGCTCAGGGCAATAGTGTGTCTCTGAGTGCTGGTACACGCCCCCCCCCCCCCTCCAGCTCTCGCTACACTAATAATAACAAACCGTTCGCCGAGTTCTCATCGCATTAATGCGGATTGTAAAGTTAAATGACTCACAAAGGCGTATTATTACAAGAACGATCCAACCATTAATTTTGGATGTTTTTTATTTCACAAAATTATAGTTCCGTAAAGTTAAAGTTTCAGTCATTAAGATATGATAAGCTAATTATTCGATATTGCTAACGGTAAACACACACAATATACATACACAATATACACAACTGGGTACACAGTTACTAGTAAGACCCGTCGGTAAAATGACTCAAAATAGTATATCGGATATTATATAAACAAACAATTTAAACATTGGTTATAAGAGGTGTGACCTTCTCTTCCCTGAACACACACGACCAGGGCTGAGTGACGTCATCTGTGGTAAGGAGAACAGATACTGACTCAAACCTTCTCAGAGTCTGTCCGCTGTGAAGGGTCGCTGCCACTCTCCGGGACACAATGTCTCAAACATGTAGTCTGGTGACCTTGGTGGCCAGGCCATTATTGTAACTCTCTCCACTTCCAGGAAGGCCATCACACCCAGCAGTGTGTTGACGGGTATTAACGTGCACAAGAGCCGTCACAGAGAGTTTGTAGTACGGTAGACCTGTAAGTCCATCTAGACTCATGCCAAACATTGTCCGAGTCTTCACAGTGGCGAACAGTTTCAGCAGTACTGTATATTTCTCTCCCTGGTGGTTCCTCGCCTTACACGTTTATCGTTCACCGAACAGTAAATCAACTCTCACATGTGATCCATATTTTGGTCTGGGGCGACGCGTGAGGAGGCTCCACCAGTGTTGCTGGTCCTCTGGCCGCTTGTCATCTTCGGGGAGACCATTTCTCACTGTCTGGTCTGACAATTGCTCTCAAGTGATCCTCCGGAAATCTATTTGCAGGAAACGATCTGTACTCTGTCGATGTCGACGGACCACGTATATGTCCCTCAATAGTCTGGTCTCCTAGTATATAATCCGTTCTCCAGGCGTCTCCTCTATAGCCGACTGATGACAGTGGTGGTATTGAGAGATCTAGACCAACAGCGACGTTGTCATGTATAAAGTTATTCATCCACGTTTGTGTTTATCAGAAAATTCCTATAAATAAAGAGTGAGGTGATAAACAAAGTGTCGCCTAAGGTGGACCTAGACGCTAACAACAAGGACCACCAACACTGGAGGAAGGACTGGCTGTCTCTGAGTTATTTTAATGAAGAAAATTATAAAACATGATTTATTTTACATCTGCTGGTCTTCCTGCCCCGGAGCGCCACCTGGGCAGACTCTGATAATTTTTGTTGCGTCTTACATATTTTTAGTTTCAATTTACAAAAAGGATAATGTGTTTCATAATTATGTTGAAATAAAACCAAAGTAGCTTTCCTCTGCACCTCACCTTTAAGAACGGGAGTGAAAAGTTTGAAACTATTACAGTATGATTCTTTTCGTTGGCTCACAGTCGCCTCGGGACATTTCACCCATTGTTCGTCGTCTGAGAGATTATCACGTTATCGGAAAATGATATCCTGATATCGGAAAAAATTACGTCATGACATCGAAAAACAATTAAAACAATATTAGATCGAAGATTTTTTTAGTTGAGAAATGGATCCCAGATAAACGAAAAATTGCAGGTGTCCCCCACTTATCCTCTCCTCCGTTTTCTTTTACGACTTTCATATTTTCTCCTTCTTCCTCCATCTTACCTGCATTTCTCACTTTACTCTATAACTTTTATCCTTCTTTCCCCTTCAGTCTCCCTCCTCTTTCCCCCTTTCATTTCTTCTCTCCCCTTCCCTTTCCTCCACCTAAATTCATCCTTCTACTCCTTGTCTCCCCTTCCACCTTCCCCCTCCCCGTTTATCATCCTACCCTATCCATCTTCTTCTCCCTTTCTACACCTTCCCCTTCTTACCCCCTTCCTCCCCTACCAAAACCCCTCCGTCCATCAAACTTAAATGGCTCAGGTGCAACAAGACCGATAATTTCACTGGAAAATATTGGATTTTCGACGTTCTGGGAGGAAGGGGAGGAAACTTCTGAAGGCGAGATGGCGGCAATACAAAGAGCTGAATGAGGATGACTGCTCCATAAAGTAAAGGGAGGGGGGGGGGAGTTACTGGTGCTTATGACTCCCAGGATGATGGCGGTGATGCTGCTGTCTACCTGAGAGAGAGAGAGAGAGAGAGAGAGAGAGAGAGAGAGAGAGAGAGAGAGTATCAAGCAAGATGATAATTATGAGAAAATTAATATAAATAATCAATTAAAATGTGGTATTAATCGACTTTTTTAAAACTCTGTATATTAGTATATGAAACTATTACCTAATTTTTCTCATTATATATTTCCTTAATTTTCCTAACTGCTCTTACCTGCCTTAATGTGTATATACAGGTAATATTTTTTAAGGTGTTCAACTACTAATGGTCTGCCAGCTATTTGACCTTTAAAACAGTTGGTAAAAATAGACCTAGAAGTGCTGCTCATTACAGTATGAACCTCGTTTGCTGGTAAAATGGGCCCCAGTCCTAATGGGCCCTGGGCTTAATTGGTCCTACTATAGCTTAAACTAACATAATCATTAAAACTGGGAATCTGTAGGAATGAGGCCCATTAAGATTGGGGTAATGCATGAAAACACGTACAGACACTGACACACACACACACACACACACACACACACACACACACACACACACACACACACTCACACACACACTCACATACACACACATACACACACACACACACAGACACACACACACAGACACACACACACACACACACACACACACACACACACACACACACACACACACACACACACATTTTATCTCACAAAATCTGGGACAGTACCACTCTACCCTCCCTGGACTGTGTGTGTGAGGGGTTGGTGGTAGGTTGGATCAGGGTGGGGGGGTGTCGGGGGAGGGGGAAATAGGGGGTCTGGGTCCAGGAGGGGTGGAGGTAGTAAGGGGTAGGTCTCTCCTCTCGCACAAGTAAACACACACACACACACACACATGTTTTATATTTACCCTTTTTGTAATTCATATATATTCCTCATTAATTCTTCACTATCAACATTCCGTCAAAAACACTAAATCAATGTGACAAAAATTACTATCTCCAAAAAAAATCTACTTTATTTTATACATTCCAGCCATAATTGTTGAGAGTACTATCAAAAGTTTCTAAAGATCAAAGTATAAAAAATAGTCGTCGCGAAAAGTTTATGCCCGCTGGGAAATACACCGAAACCTTTTACCTGAAGAGAAATACTTTGTAGTTGAGAGGGAGACTTGATGGGCACCAGCCGGGTGTTAGAGAGAGGTATTCAATTATTTATGCAAGATTATAAATATCCCTCGTTGTGATAAAAGTTTGAAAAATATTACGAGAAAAAGTTTATGGTTATCCGTTTTTTTTAATCTTGTTATTTAATGCGTTTTTTCGGTGTGTGATTTCAGTGTTTTATTTAATTATTTAGTCAGGATTTTGATGTTACATTTTAATAGCTTTTTATTAAGTATTTTGTGAATGTTTTATCAATCTTATTTGTCAGTGATTTAATTTTTGTTCCAGTGTTTGATCTGTTAGCGTGACATATACACGTTAACGTACACACACACGCACATAAACACACAGTCTTTAATATTCACCATCCATATAAATACACACACAACCCTGTACACATACAAACTCTCACAAACACACACATACAAACTCTCACAAACACACACATACAACAATACAAACATCAAAACATCACAAACCTCCAATACCACTAATTCACCCACTGTCTTGTAATGAACTACGTGGATTAAAACCTTCTTGTGAGATAAACAGGAAACAATAGATTCAACCTAACTCTGAGACCACGAGATGAGACCACGTACCACCCGCCTCTCCCTCTATTTATCTTAGCTACTGAGACTCTTTTTACCATAAGCTGTATACAATATAAATAACGTTAGCATATAAGTAGTCGTATTTAGAGGGAGTATGAGCAGTCAGCTATAGGCAGAGATGATGAAGGGAAAACATGACCTTGCCAGAAACTGTTTCATGTAAGGGTATTAGGTTTTGGTTTAGGATAGGTTTAGGTTAGGTTTAGGATAGGTTTAGGTTAGGTTTAGGATAGGTTTAGGTTAGGTTAGATTAGGTTAGATTAGGTTAGGGTAGGTTAAGTTAGGATACTCAGAAATACATATATATGAGGAAAAGAGAAGACGTACCTATGAAGAGAGAGAGAGAGAGAGAGAGAGAGAGAGAGAGAGAGAGAGAGATGAGAGAGAGAGAGGAGAGAGAGAGAGAGTCTGACCTTTCAACACCCCAACACACCCGGAGTTGAATACTGTTAGTTGTTGTTATGACAGTTTAAACGTAGGAGGTATGGGATAGAATTGATGAATCTCTTTCTCTCTCTCTCTCTCTCTCTCTCTCTCTCTCTCTCTCTCTCTCTCTTCTCTCTCTCTCTCTATCTATCTATCTATCTATCTATCTGCCGTAGAGAGAGATGTATAGAAAGATAAAACAAACAGAAGGGGAGAGAGAAACATTTAGGCTGAGTGGGATAAACAGAGAGAAAGCAAGACAAACAGAATAACAACAAAGAAAGAGAAATAAGAATAAAACATTGACAATAAAGTAAATGAAGCAATTACTAAACGCGGGGATACAGCTGCTCTCTCTCTCTCTCTCTCTCTCTCTCTTGTATGTTATATCATGTAAATATATGAATAACACCTATTTTCTCAGGTATAATTAATGTAGGGCAATATTTCAGGATACACACAGACACACACACACACACACACACACACACACACACACACACACACACACACACACACACACACACACACACACACACACACACACACACACACACACACACACACACACACACACACACACACACACACACACACACACACACACACACACACACACACACACACACACACACACACATACACACACACACACACACACACACACACACACACACACACACACCAGGGGTAGTTTATACAAGAGCAAAACTTAAAACATAACATTATCCCGGTACGTGTGTTGGTCATGAAATATTCAGGCCGAGATAATTCTAATGTAGATAAGACAACGTTATATAATTTTCTCCTCTCCTTCCAGTAAGTCTTCTCTTTTTGTGTGTGTATGTTTGTGTATGATTATATACACATGCATAGACAGGTGTACTACATACTATATATACATACTTGACATATAAGACGGGTTACCAGGAAAATCAGACATATTATTTAAGAAAAGTTATATATTCATAACCTAACCTAACCTAACCTAACCTAACCTCGGCCATATTACAAGAATAAATCATCAGTGAGCCAAAGGGAGTCTTAATTAGATCCCACGACATAAGAAAAGACTCAAAAAGGACCAACTACCAAAAGGAGTAATTAGGAAGTCTGGAGGCTAGGAAGGGGTCGCGGAGCCTTGAGACAAAAGGTGGGTACAGTTTATAAGGGAACCTTTTATTAAGCCTGGATACACATGTGTGTGTGTGTGTGTGTTGTTACCTTACACACACACACACAGAGCTAGGCCTCATAACTGACCACTGGGAGTCATTACTCAGGTGGCCGCTGGTAAATGGTGTGTCACGTTGTTTAAACGTCAACTTTGTGAGTGATTGTCTTCCATGACGTCATTACGATTAATCATTTGGATTGGGACATCCGCATGACGTCACAATTTAACTTCTCCGTCGATAAATATGTAAATGGTCAATAACATGACGTCACTGCTGTCAAATGTTTTGATTAGTAGACGAAATGACGAATTCTACGACACAAACAAGCCACGACTAATCTACTAACTGGAGGGCGGTAAGCTCCACAAGACTGATCTAAATTAATATCTTGATGTTGTCGACCTTTTGTGTTCCCTCACGACCACGAGACACATGAGGGAACACAACCACGTTATCACAAGACGAAGAGAAAAAATCCAATGAAAAGTTTGAGAGAGACGTGGCTGATGCTCCTAACAAGACACACAGAATATATACGATACTGATTGTCTCTCTCTCTCTTATTCCTTTCTTCATCCTAGAGGCTGGCTGGCAGGGAGTGAGGGAGAGTACCTGGAGTCTGGCAGACAGAGAACCCCAAGTTTCCCAGACTAAGGGGGGGAGGATGAGGAGCAGGACGGGGTGGAGGGGTAGGGGGAGAGGGAAGCGGATGGAGGGATGGTAGGGAGGGTAGGGATGGTAGGGAGGGTAGGGATGGTAGGGAGGGTAGGGATAGGTAGGGAGGGTAGGGATGCGATGAGTAGGAGGGTAGGGATGGGAGTGGTAGGGATGGGGGAGGGTAGGGATGGTAGGGAGGGTAGGGATGGTAGGGAGGGTAGGGATGGTAGGGAGGGTAGGGATGCGTAGGGAGGGTAGGGATGAGTAGGGAGGGTAAACCCGCAACACATTACCGTGACGTGATCTCCTTAACTTGACATAATGTGTGTTCACTCACCATTACTGTCTCAAGTCATCCAGTTGATCATTATTTATGCCTTGATCGCCACAGAACGTTCACTACCTACACTCTGCCTCACACATTTTATAACACTGAGCTCAGGCACGCTATGTATGTGGTGGAGAAAACCCAAGAAATTATCAGTTTTCCATTTACATCTGGCAGAAAATCCTGTACAAATTGGCCAGTTTGTTTATGGAGCGAGAGAACAAAATTATACTTTCTCCTTTAATACCAATACACTAGTGGGGTGCCTCCTCCTGCCCTTCTGTAATACAAGATATAAGTTCAATTTGCATACATTATCTCAATCTCTCCCCAGGTCCAATACACATAAGTCCAATTTCAAGTAACACTCACGAATAGTCCTTGATCAGCGATATACGTTATCATTTGTATTCAGAGTCGAGTATAACTAGTGTTGTGTGTTACCCCAGAGAGTAACTTCTGCCTCAGTATGTTAGGTCATGTTTGGGGTGAGGCTGAGGTTTTGTGTCTCTTATACTTGAGGCTTTTACTGATGTACCGAAGGAAGAGGAGGTTGTCTGCCACTTGTCATTATCCCAACGCTACCACACAACACACACAACGCTACCACACAACACACACAACGCTACCACATAACACACTCAACGCTGCCACACACAACACACTCAACGCTACCACACATAACACACTCAGTAAGTTATGTCAGTTTGAATTGAAAAAAAAAAATTATTTCATTTTTTTTCAAATAAACTTGAAATGTGGAGTCAAAGATTCCTGTCACAATGAGAGGTTTAGTTTACGTAGCGGTCAGGGAATTATTGTGTTGGTGAGGGAATTATTGTGTTGGTGAGGGAATTATTGTGTTGGTGAGAGAATTATTGTGTTGGTGAGGGAATATCCTGACAGTGATGGAGACACGTAATATTAACCTTGAAAACACAAAGAAGTTTAAGAGAATAATCTTCTCGTAATAGTGCTGTAAATTTTAATGTTATTTGTCTCAGGAAATACTACTACGACAAACACACACACACACACACACACACACACACACACACACACACACACACACACACACACACACACACACACACACACACACACACACATTACAAAATTAATTTCCTAAATGAAAGTGTTTCTCCACATCCCAAATAAATTTAAGCTTTTCTGATATTTTATAATCTTTTCACATTAGCTTTAAATATGAAGAAAATAATCTGACTCACAAACTACTGCTATAATAACAGAGTGAGAGACAATCCCTGGTGAATTATGGCTCGGAGACTGTGGCTGGGCTGAGAGGCTCCCTGTTGCCACGGTTTTATATTCTTCTTAAAAATTTCATGTCTTTCAGAGGATTATTTTCATCCTTCTTAAGTTTTTGTTTCTTTTGTTCAGTCTTCCTTGTCTCCTTCTTATATCTTAATTATTTTTATTTTTATTTTTATTACTATTATTCCCTGTATGTCTGTCTGTCTCAGTATACATATTAATCAATAAGAAAAAAAATAAGATGGTAAAAGGGAAAAAATCTTGTGAAATATGATTATAAAATTATCGTATCAACAAATAAAATTGTATTCAAGTTCAACAAAAAAGTCAATAAATAAAGAAAATAATAAACAAGAAATAAATAAATAAACAAAATATAAAATAAGCAAAATAATAACAAATCCAGACAAAAATACGAATTCACTGTCACGAACGTAAAATATTTCTGACAATTAAACAAAAACAAACTGAAAAAGACCGATATATACAGACTATGGTTGTCTTGTATACAAAAATCCGAGACTTGGGGAAAAGGTATAAAAAAACAGGAAAAAAAAACCTGACAGAAATACAATACAGGTGTGTGTGTGTGTGTGTGTGTGTGTGTGTGTGTGTGTGTGTGTGTGTGTGTGTAGGTGTATTTATGCAGGTGTGTGTGTAGGTGTGTTTGTGCAGGTGTGTGTGTGTGAAGACTCGGTCAGGTGTGTTTGTATAGTTTTGTCTGCGGACGAGAAATATTTTCCTGAGTAATTCTTGTGTATATATGTAAAGTAAATTAAAGGATAATAAGTGAGCCTCTGTGTGTGTGTGTGTGTGTGAGTGTGTGTGTGTGTGTGTGTGTGTGTGTGTGTGTGTGTGTGTGTGTGCGACCTAAAATTAAATTAATATAAATAAAACAATTTAAGCCTTGTCTCCCCGTGTCAACTTTGTCTCCTTGTTTTGTTGCCATTATCTCTCTGGTCTCTCTATTGGTCTCATATCTGGTTGTTATACGTGAGAGAATTGGTAATAAAGTTAACAGTCTTATTCACTCTTGTTCACTGACGTATTATGTAAAGATATTATTATTTATCTCCGCCATAACATTATTCCACTCAATAACTGCAGAGCGAGAGTCAGGTGGACTGTTGACTGACTGTGAATGTTAATGTTCAACGGTGAGGGAAATAACTGTTGTCTCACACTGTATGGTAGAGACGAAGAGTTTCTCAACAACATTCACCCGAGGTAGAATGACCAATCACTTACACTCGCCTCTCGGGATCAACGACTGTTTCTTCACCTCACAATAACTGTAAGGTGACTGTTCGCCTTCAGCTACACTCATCATTGACTGACACAGCTGGTGATCGATAGTCGTCACCGCCACAAAAGGAAATGGAAAAATTTCCTCCAATCCATATCTTGATTACTTGCTGGTGGCTGGCCAGGAAGACTCGGCCGACTACCCCATTGTTGAGTGTGGCGGCCCTCCCTCCCTCCCTCCCTCTCTTCCTCCTCCAATACTAAGAGTACCTCTGTACATACATTTACATATATAATATACTAATGTATTTTTCTAATTTAGAAATGGCAGGTCTTGAAAACTTACTTAATTATCTCTCTCTCTCCCTCTCTAATATGCAATTAAAGTAAGTGAAGTAAAATAGAGAGACTTTTGACTTCCTTTTCCGGGTAAGTTTAGCACCCAGGTAATTACTATTTTCTCCCTTTTTTCCTTCACTACGGAAATTTTCATTATTTTTATTCTTATATTTCTCCTGAACATTTGTGTGAGTGAACTAATAGTATCTACGAAGAAATATTTCTTATATTTCGTAAAAACATTAAATTTCCTTCATTTTGGGTAATATCCTCCTCATCTGTTTACGTCCCCTGTGCCATTCTTTCATCTATAGTAATAAAACATGGAAATAATTTTAGACACAAAGATATACAAGAAATAAACTCCTCAGTATAGTGTACAGTAGAGGTGACGACTAAGGTTGTTCAACACTGTACTGCTGGATACAAAATTGAAATGTAAATTGAATGATGTTGGACCACGGGGAAACACACACACTAGGTGGCTGGCAGATGAGGGGGCGTCAGAGGAGAGAGGAGAAGGGTGTGAGAGTCTATAAACTGAGAGATGAAAATAAAACATAAATATTGTATAAATGAAGAACATGTAAATAATAACTAGAGAGTAAAGATGAAGTGATGTGGAGAGAGAAGGAGAATGTGAGCTGTATTAAAGTGTCGTTCACAACCAATAATGAATGACTAAGAATGAATAAAAATAAATAACGAATGATGGTATGAGAGGTTGGTTATGCTAATTAGTGAGAAGAGAAAGACATACAAACTACAGTTACGTGTTATGAGTAGTGAAGAAGTAGATGAATAGAGAGAAAATAAAAATTATGTAATATGAACAGGAATAAAACAGAATCATTAGACAAAGTATTTAGAAAAAGCTGTTACCAATTAAAAAAAAAAAACAAGAATATATTCGTAGAAGGAATTAAAATCGGACGAGGCAACAAAGAAAACGACTAGAAACGCAAGATAAAAATAAAAGCAGAAATATATTGCGGAAAAAATGGGAAAAACAAACTTCAACTATGGGGGAAATATTCTGAACAAATGCTGAATGAAACAAATGAAACACAAAAACTGGGAGAAGTTGTTAAATTTACGATAGGAAGGAGTGAAAAAAGATCAAACTGGAAGAGAGAAAAATGACTAACAAAAAGAAGCGAAAAAGACTTAAAAATGGTAAGAAATCAAGAGAGGGAAAAACTCACTCGGGGATATACAGTAAAAAAAAAAATAACGTGTTTTAAGAGCATATATGACTCAAACCTATCCAGTATAACTCAGACCTTCACTTAATGATATATAGTTACTGGAGTTATATATCTCTCTCGGTAGAATATATAATGATGTCAACCTTTTCATTGTCCAGACGCTGTACTGATGTGTGTCTGTGTAAATACTGTAATATTGTGTTTTGTATTGTCCTCTACATCATGGGCTGAGATTTAATGGCTTCTGCACCCAACTCTTAACTATAAATCTTTCGTATTCTGAGGATTTCTTATTATACACAAGCACAGACAGTCACACACAGATAAACATACACATACAGTCACACACAGATATACATACACATACAGTCACACAGATACACATACAAAAAGAGTCACATACAGCTACACATAAATACGCACACACACACACACACACACACACACACACACACAGTATAAAAAAGTTATATTAAACATGTAGCCAGACAGTAACTATAATATAATATAGAGAATTAAACTTTGATTATACTCTTGTGAATGTTCCTCGTGTCAGTTTTATTTAATGTTAAAAGTTTGTGGAACTGAATAATAACGTTAAATAATGTTGATGTTTTTGTTAAAGCTTCCACGACTTTGGAATTACCTGGGTACAATATTTTTATACCATTTACTTATTATTATTATGATTTTTTCCGTCAATTATCATCACTGTCACTACAATCACCACCACCACCACCACCTTCACCACCCTCACCACCCTCACCACCACCACCACCACCACCACCATCCTTCACCACCATCATCATCACCCTCACCACCACCACCACCACCACCAACACCTTCACCACCATCATCATCACCCTCACCACCACCACCACCACCACCACCACCAACACCTTCACCACCATCATCATCACCCTCACCACCACCACCATCATCATCACCCTCATCACCACCACCACCACCACCACCACCACCAACACCTTCACCACCATCATCATCACCACCACCACCATCTCACCACCCCTCACCACCAGGTATACACAGCAGGTAATCCCATTAGACCTAACACCTAATCTATTGTAAAGTGTAATGACAACTTCCCAATTAATGTTTTTTTTCTGTAGTACTTCATCTAAAACCTTTTACCAAACGAGATTATAATCGATAATTTTCAGGTCAGGTTTTGGTTCCTTGTCGTTCGCTAAGTCTTGTGGTAAGGGGCGGGGTGGTGAAGCCTTACCTCAGCCTACGGTGCTGTAAGTTCACAACACTACCTTACAACACAAGGCTGAATAAAAGAGGGTACTTCTACTGTCTGGCTGTTACCATGACAACCACCACCAAGTCCCCCCGCCCCCCCCCCCTCTCTCTCTCTCTCTCTCTCTCTCTCTCTCTCTCTCTCTCTCGCTCTCTTACTCCTTCCATCTTTCTCCTTCCTCCCCACCTCCCTCTCTCATTTCTCTCCCATATATTTTATCCTTAAGTTCCCCCTCCCCCCCTATACTCTCATTTCTGTCCTCTCCTCTCACAATCCCTCTCCTTTCAACATTTCCCTCTCCATTCCCTCTCCTTTACTCTCGTTTCATTTTATCCACTCACCTTTCCTCTCCCTTTCTCACCATCCTCTCTTCCCTCTCCTTTCTCTCTCTCTCTCTCCCGTCCTTTCTCTCTCTCTCTCTCCCGTTCTTTCTCTCTCTCTCTGTCTCTCTCTCTCTCCTGTATCTCTCTATTACCTCCATATTTCTCCCCCTTTGTATCTCTACCCTCATATCTCTTTCTCCTCTCGTCTCTCTGTTTGTTCTTGTCTGTTTTTTTGTTTCAACAGGTGGAGGAATCTGTTGTTTTATAGTGTGTATGTATGTATGTATGTATGTATGTATGTATGTATGTATGTATGTATGTATGTGTGTATGTATACGCTAACTCCAGCACTGGGTCTCTCACATAACATAGATAAAACATTGGTATTTACAGAAACTTTTCCCTGTAGTTCTGCCAAGTTTAGTACCAGAGTTTTCTATTGAAAGAAATCCTAAGAAAAAACAAAGAAAAAAATAACAGAACATAAAACTAAAGGGATATAAAGAATACACATAAGGTGTTTTTTTTAAGGAGATAAATTATTCGCTAGATTTTTTTATAAATAATTTCTTTTAAGGAAGATTTTTATGATAATTTCTATGGCAATATTTTCTTTTCTATATATTTTCTATAAAGACATATAACTTAGACTATATTTATTTAATTTTATTTTCCTCAATAATCTCAAATATTATCAGGAACCAATGCACAATTTCTGGTGTGTTGTGGCGACCGTCTGGGCCAGGGGAGGTGATAAGGACCGCACTAAGGATAAAAGAACTAATTATAAGACTCTATGACGGTAACCTATAAGCCTCTGGCCAACATCAGCTAGACAACATGACAAGGGAACCGTGAAAAAGTGTCTCTTTCATTTCCAGTTTCCGGGTAAAATAAACGAGCGAGCTATTGTTAATCCGAGACGGCAGCTTGGAGATAAGGGTCGCGTTAGCTGGTAGTTGACCTTGAGGGGACAGGCGATTTTTCTTCTTCTTCTTCTTCTTCTTCTTCTTCTTCTTCTTCTTCTTCTTCATCTTCTTCTTCTTCTTCTTCTCTCCCTATTTATGTAAGTATATGTGAACCAACTTTTAAGTCATTTTTCATCATGCTAGTTTTACATCACACTAGATATCGTTCGCATGTAACCTCCTCAGTGAATAACCTAACCTGGATATATAGATCGCTAGGTTAGTATCCGCTTCGTCAACACACCCCACCCGGCGTTTATCTGATTACTTGCGAGTTGCTGAGCCTTTGGATATGGTGCTGGTGGTGGTGGTGATAGTGGTGGTAATGGTGGTAGTGGTGGTAGTAATAGTGGTGGTAGTAATGGTGGTGGTAGTAATAGTGGTGGTAGTAATAGTGGTGGTGGTGGTGGCAGGTTTTTAAAATTATTGTCTTTCTTTCACGATTTCTGCTTTTATATGTCACTCTTTGTACCATTTATTTGTCTGTGTGTATGTCTGTCTGTATGTCTGTGTGTTTGTCTGTGTGTATGTCTGTGTGTTTGTCTGTGTGTTTGTCTGTCTGTATGTCTGTGTGTATGTCTGTGTGTATGTCTGTGTGTTTGTCTGTGTGTTTGTCTGTGTGTTTGTCTGTGTGTTTGTCTGTGTGTTTGTCTGTGTGTTTGTCTGTGTGTTTGTCTGTCTGTATGTCTGTGTGTCTGTGTGTATGTCTGTGTGTATGTCTGTGTGTTTGTGTGTGCTGTCTGTGTGTTTGTCTGTGTGTTTGTCTGTGTGTGTTTGTCTGTGTGTTTGTCTGTGTGTTTGTCTGTGTATGTCTGTGTCTGTGTGTTTGTCTGTGTGTTTGTCTGTGTGTTTGTCTGTGTATGTCTGTCTGTATGTCTGTGTGTATGTCTGTGTATGTCTGTGTGTATGTCTGTGTGTTTGTCTGTGTGTTTGTCTGTGTGTTTGTCTGTGTGTTTGTCTGTGTGTATGTCTGTGTGTTTGTCTGTGTGTTTGTCTGTGTGTTTGTCTGTGTGTTTGTCTGTGTGTTTGTCTGTGTGTATGTCTGTAGATAATCCTTTAGTTGTCTATAATTGTTGTTACCTGTCTATTACTCTGTTTTAAAATCTGTCTCTTTGAAGTGTGCGTTTCTTTCTGTCTATTCCACTGTGTCTAGCTATAAATCTGTCATAGTGTCTGTTTATTTGTCTAACTTAGTATCAACGTTTGGTCACATATAGTATACGTAAACAGATCCGAAATCGGCCCCCCCAAAAAACAACAAAAAGGAAAAATCAGACTAAAATTAGCACAGCGGCGAATTTTGGAGAGTTGGCAGATTTAAGTTGAAGGCAACGGTGTATGAAATTTTTCTACGAATTTTTGTAAAATCCTACTTTTTTCTTTCCCAGGTTTTACATAATTGGTTTGCATACTTTAGAGCTTGTTTAGAAAGTGTAAACTTTATATATCTTTCAGCATAGTTTGTGTTGATTTTAGTTGCCACTTAAGAAAATCTGTGTTTTATCTTGGTGGAGTTTTTCATTATCGAAGTTATTTTTTTCATATATTTTATTTATTTTCTATTTTCTATTTTTTCTTA
The DNA here is from genome assembly GCF_018991925.1 of Homarus americanus. Lineage (NCBI taxonomy): Eukaryota > Metazoa > Arthropoda > Malacostraca > Decapoda > Nephropidae > Homarus > Homarus americanus. The sequence goes on along the minus strand of NW_024713650.1, from coordinate 233,541 downwards.
CATAATAATTAATTTGTGTTTTTTACTGTAAGATAAAAGCGATATTATGGACTCTAGACTTAACGAAAGTGAACTTTAATTCTCTGACGAAACCAAAACATATCTGTGTCAGTCATTTACAAACTGAACTATACTAAGACAATATATACTTGAATCATCCAATTACCTGGTGTTGTGTCCAGGCTTCTCCCAGTTATCACACAGAGAGAATATTCTGGTGATAATAGTTACCGTGATGAAACAGTACTCGACCACACCCGGGCGTCCCCCAATTATTATACAGGGTCGTTAAACTGGCCTATGTAGTGCAATTATGTGATCAACTATATACATCGTTCCCTATACCTCATATCCTGCCAGTTAGTTACTACAAAGGGATAACTGAGAGGCCTTGTAGACACCAATTACGTGATCAGATCCGCTATTCTTATACCCCTGAACCTCCTCACTAAATACGTTTCCCTTATCCAATTACGTGATTAATCTGTGTTATTCCCACACCCGGAACTGCCCAATCACGACACAGCTTTGAGTGTCACCACCAGACCACAACACACCAGGTCTTCCCTTTACCATAGCCGATAGAACCTGTTGACCAATCCTGCTGAGACAAGGTTAATGACTCAGATGCCAAGTTCCTGTCATCTCCAGCTGCTGAGACGCGCTGAGAGCCCGGCACAAGGACCATTAGGAGACCACCTCTTGAAAGCCTGGAGGGAGCGAGGTGTTGTGTGGTGTGTGTGTGTGTGTGTGTGTGTGTGTGTGTGTGTGTGTGTGTGTGTGTGTGTGTGTGTGTGTGTGTGTGTGTGTGTGTGTGTGTGTGCAAAAAAAACACTTTTAAATTGAATAAATATTGATTTTACTCCCTTGAGAAACCTTACATGAATCAATCAAATACTTCTCTCACATTGCGAGTTAAGTGAAGAGAAATAATTTACGACCATTGAAGAATCTATATTACTGCTCTTGGCTTCAGTAATCCAATTAAATGCTTTCCTACAGATCCAGTTAAGTGAAAAAGACCAGATTTAAGAGTGTGTGTTAGAGTGTGTGTGAGAGTGTGTGTCGCAGCCAACAGAACTCCCCACTTTACTGAGACACAAGACCACCTTCAACAGGCTGGTGGTCGGGGATCACCGTAAAAGGTTCCTGGTGTTTATGTCCGTCACCGCCCTCGTCAGTATCACCGCCAGGGAGGAGGATCATCAGCGGGAAGATAAACACAGAAATTTGGGTAATGATTGACTTAGGTAAGGAGAGTGGCTTGGCAAAATGGTTCTTCTCATGTGTGTGTGTGTGTGTGTGTGTGTGTGTGTGTGTGTGTGTTTGTTTGTTTTGTTGTGTGTCCTTGTGTGTTTGTGTGTGTGTGTGTGTGTCTGTGTACCATAAAGTGACAAACACACATACAATCACACATACACACACCCAATAATCACTACAGGACAGGTAATCTCTCACGGCCTTTATGTTAATAATTACAGGTGATCAGGTACAAAACTTTAAATAAAATCCAATTTTAATCTGGGATTTGGTTTTGAAACCACAATAGAGTTAATTTGTTTTATGAACATATTTATAAGCCTTTGATGATAAACAAATGGTTAAGAGAAATGAATATATAAATATGTTTAAATATTCCCCACAATTTGAAATATTGTTGCTACACTCACTGAGCAGTGCTCCTTGAGTGTGGAGAGAACAGGAGAGAGCGGGAGGAGGAGGAGAGGGGGGGGGAGCAAGGAGGGGAAGACAAGAGAGGGTGGGGGGTCGTTGGTGAATAGGAAGATAGGGGTATAGGGAGGGAGGGTATTGGTGAATAGCGAGGAGAGGGAAGGAGGAGGTCAATGAATAAGGAAGGAACGAGGGAGGAGGATAGTAATAGATAGGGAAGTAAGAAACAGTAAATAGGGAGAGTAGAAGGGGAGAGAGACAGAGAGAGAAACACAAAGAGACATTATGTTCCCATTTCTTTCTTTACAATAGCGTTGATGATCGTAAATGAGGTGTGAAGGGACTTAATTGGAAACAGGAAGAGCCTAATGGGTGAAAATAGGGTAATGGGTTTTAGAGTTGGCTTTTTACAGTTTACTGTCAAGGAAATGTTTTACGATTTACAGATAAGGTGATATTTTACGATTTACAGATAAGACGATATTTTACGATTTACAGATAAGACGATATTTTACGATTTACAGATCCTACTTGTAAGCGACAGTAAATTAACAATATTTACAACAATGATGTAATGAGAATAAAGGTTTAAAAATGTATATATAACTAGGAATCTCATTGTTGTGGTTCATCATACGCCAGGCAGCCACTCACTCATAGGGCTGGTGACCTCTCGGTGAAAGCTCACTTACCGACTCTGTCATTTCGCTTTTAAGGATCAGTATTTATAGAGCTGACTAATACTCCTAGAAATCCTATAAGTAAAACCAAGAGTAGGAATAATGGAAGAGGAATGAAAGGTGTGGATTATAATAGTTCCTTTGTTTATCTATCGTCAAGAGGTGCTCAAACGATTCCATCTTTAACTTTGAAAAAATTACTAAATGTCTTGATTTTTCGCCAGATTTCACCATTGATATAGAAGTCATTTAACTCATCAACTCTGAACACATTCGACGGAGCTCCACTCGTCTTAAAACCTCCCCCACTTTTGCCTTAGTATTCCTCAACTCGTTTTCTATTGTCGACGTTCAGGTACCGAGGACTCTTCTATTTTTCTCTACTCGTCATAATTGCATCATTGTCTAGCCCCTCCCTCAGCCCAGACCATCACCAATCCTCATTTATTCTGCCCATTTTACTCTCCAGGTAAAATTACTCCCATAAACCATTTTCAGGGCTTTTATTACAGGTAATCTCGTGTAGTTTGTGACTGAGAGCTAGTATTACCTTAGGTTTTACTCTAATTGTGTTGGTAAGTATGAGTGGAAGTAGAGGTAAGCCACGAAAGGCAGCACACACACACACACACACACACACACACACACACACACACACACACACACACACACACACACACACACACACACACACACACACACACACACACACACACACACACACACACACGTCTAAGACTCCATTTTCATCCAGTACCAACACACAATCTTCCGCTAATTGAGGCCCCATCCTTTTACCACTTATGAAAGCGATTTAAAGCTGAAGACAAGTTTTTCATCCGATGGGTTGTGTTTGTCTCTGCTCGAGTGAGGTTAGAATGAAATGTCAACAGAAGTTAAGTTTAGTTAGGTTAAGTTAGGTTAGGTTAGGTAAGGTGTCTTTTCATAGGTGTAGGTGAGTCAATTTTACCTGAGATACCATACAAATGTTTACAAAATGAATAAAAGGTAAAGGCTAGAAGCAGATAAACACATATAGACAGATAGATAGATAGTTAGAGTATATAAAAGTAGTTAGTAATAGAGAGATAAACACGGATATAAAAGGCATCATACTTCGGCACGGGAAGGAGTAGACCAAGAATATAAAGTAGAGATTCCCAAAAGGCCTGACCTGACAAGTTAACACAGAAACTATCTCAGGAATAAGTCAAAGTTGGCTTCCTTCCTCTCCCCCCCCTTTCTCTCTCCACTCCAACCACACTCCTCCTTCCCTCCCCTCCTCCCTCCTTCCTCCTCTTACTCTCCTCACTCTCCTCTCACCCCTCGCCCCCCCCCTCCTTCCCCCCAAGGCCCTGGATGCTACTTCCAGGGCCTGACAGACCAACTTTTTCCTCTTCTAAGATAACTGTGTTAACAGTGTGTGTGAGGAAGACACACTTCTAACACTACGAGAGAGAATACTAATCATCAAGACGTTATGACAACAATAACAAAATTATCTCTACATCGAGCGGCTCCTTTACGCTCTAAGGCATGATATGGATAATTACCCCTGAATCTTATGATATAATTACCATAATAACCCGCTAGAAGACGTAAGGTCAAGGGTCAAGGTCATTACCCTGAGAAAATTACATCTTGTATAACTTGGCACCTTGTATAACTTGGCACCTTGTATAACTTGGCACCTTGTATAGCTGGCACCTTGTATAACTTGGCACCTTGTATAGCTGGCACCTTGTATAACTTGGCACCTTGTATGAGCTGGCACCTTGTTTAATTTAGCTTAATTGTATTTCTGTTCATTATAAACTAGATCTTAATTACATTTGTGAGATCACGTGAAAATTAGCAGTCCCAGTTAATTTCACCTGATGATTAAACACCCTAACGATACCTAGGAGGAGTTGGGTTAAGTGAGGTCATGTCAGGTTATGTTAGTTTATGTTAGGTTAAGTTAAGTTAGATTAGGTCACGTGAAGTCAGGTTAGGTTAGATTAGGCTCGTGGGGGTGAGGCTAGATAAGGTCAGGTTAGGTCAGGTTAATTTAGGTTATGTTAGGCTAGTATTCGGTGTTAAATCATCAGGCACAATAACCTGGGGGTGCTAATCTTCACATGATCAGATGAATGTTCCCTTTAACACCATATAAAATAAAAATAAAAAACATTGGGATTTATTTGATATTTTTAGAAGAGTTTTTTCCTCCTACTTAACGAGAAGACAAACTCCGGTTATTGGGGACGAAAATTAGACCAATTAGCCGCGTACCTGAGTAAAATAATAGGTGAGAAGCACGAGGCTGAGAGAGAGAGAGAGAGAGAGAGAGAGAGAGAGAGAGAGAGTTTAGATTATAAGCTTAATAATTACATTCGTTTTATACATGTAATTAACAAGTTTCCAGGAAGGACTCAAATATTTCCAGGACAGACAAGTTTCCAGGAAGGACTCAAACATTTCCAGGACAGACTCAACCAATGCCTCCTGTTTGCTTCAACTACAACAGCCTCTTACCTGCCCTAGTAACATGCACGTGTCAGTAATGTTAATGATAATGGCAACACTATCATGAGGTAGAGTGTGACAGGTAGTACAGGTGTGTAGCAGGTTAATGATGGTGCCATGAGGGGGGGGCTGTCTAGTGTCATAGTGCCTCGCTAACAACATGGACTGAGGGATAGATAGGTTGAGGGGTAGATGGGGCGAAGGATAGATAGGGTGAGGGGTAGATGGGGCGAAGGATAGATAGGGTGAGGGGTAGATGGGGAGAAGGATAGATAGGGTGAGGGGTAGATGGGGTGAGGGGTAGATGCACACACACACAAACAAACACTCTCTTTACTCATACACGTACACAAACATATGCTCTCTCTATCTCACACACACAAAATCTCTCTCTATCACACAGAAACACACACTCTCTCTCACGCCCTCCCTCTCCCTCTCTCTCTCTCACCCATCTCAACTCCCAAGGTATCCCATTCGACCAATATCTTCCCCTCCCCCCCTCCCCCCTCCCCCCCACAAAATGGCACATTCTCCTCCACACAAAGTTTTCAATAGAGGCCCATTCTCGGGGCAGCTCTTCCCGCAATAAACATATCACCAGACGCTTCTAACTTTATTGCAGAGTTTCCCCCTTGATATATCAGTCAAGATGGCACGGAAATACCTCTCACGTGTACCATTTTCAGCTTTGGTGATAGATAAATAGATAGTGAGGTAGATAGATAAATAGATAGTGAGGTAGATAGTGAGGTAGATAGTGAGGGAGATAGTGAGGGAGATAGTGAGGGAGATAGAGAAGCAGGACATGTGGAACTACACTTACCTGTCTCTAACGCTTTGATATCAACTAATCAAAAAAAATGGCATTACAATTACACTGAGACTCGACTGTATCTAGTACAGAGTTGAGGTGAGAGAGAGAGTTTCATATGCTCGGCCACAAACTACAGACACGACAAAAAGCAAATCGTAAATCGAGACAGACATCAAGGCAGGGTCCAAATACTAAGCGAATTGCACGTGAGTTCTCTCTCTCTCTCTCTCTCTCTCTCTCTCTCTCTCTCTCTCTCTTCAACTGTGTACAAGATATGGTTGATGTTAAAGCTTCAGAGACAAGTGGGTGTTGTGTCATAGGTTCTGGTAAAATGAAAAAAAAAATATATAATTGGTGAAATAAAAGGAAAATTGGATATAACTTTTTTGGTGATGTGTTTGTTTTGTCTTTGTAATTTATTGCTGTTTTTGTTAGATTTTGTTTTATTTGTTTTAGTATATATCTATCTTTCAGGGTAAGTGAATGTTGGTGTTTATTTCTGAAGGCAATTTACGTGTGTGTGAGAGAAGGAGGGGAAATTTACAGGTTAGATATATTGTGATAATTACACATAACTGAATTATATACGGCACACACACACACACACACACATACACACACACACACACACACACACACACACACACATACACACACACACACACACACACACACATATCCTAAATCAATAACTACTCTGGTGGTAACTGTCAGTGTGTCTGTCTGTCTCCGATAAGGTAAGTCATTCTGTAAGGTAGACGGCGGGGCTTCTGTCACTATTAATAAGACGGAGTTTGATCTGTTATTAGGCAGTAAGTGATCGCTAATTGGTGACTTAACCTCATCAGTGACGGGAACTGAACTGAGACAGAAATAAGATGACAGATACTGCACTGTTGTCGAGGTCTTGTTAGAAGCAGGAATAGTGAATAAACTCTGAAGACGAAATTATGTGAATGTAGTGAATGGTGAATGGGACTAGTGACGTCAGTGAAGATTATTTATTCTATATCAAACGTTGAATAATGACGTATGAAAGGTAGTGAATGATGACCTGTGAACTATGTGACCTTAGTGAGGCAGGTCAGTTAGTCCCACACACACACACACACACCCTACCTCTCACCCCTTGTTGACCTGTGACCTTAGTGAGGGAGGTCAGTTAGTCCCACACACACACACACACACACACCCTACCTCTCACCCCTTGTTGACCTGTGACCTTAGTGACCCTGATAAAGTGACAGGTAAAGGTCAAAGGTCATACCATAATACACGTGCATCAATACGCAACTACGACTCAACTCTTAATGGTTAGTGAATCAGCCAATCAGATGTGGTCTTGTCTTTATATATAAATAACCAGAGGTCGTTGAACACTTTTAACACACCTGCCGTAACATACCTATCCGTACCACTCCCTCCCATAATACACCTCTCATAACACACCTGTCTTACCACTCCCTCCTGTACACCTCTCATAACACCTGTCTTACCACTCCCTCCCATAATACACCTCTCATAACACACCTGTCTTACCATGACACACCTGCCACAACATACCTCCCATACCACACCTCCCGTACCATACTTCCCACAACAAACCTGCCTTACCACACCTGCCACAACACACCTGCCCGTCGTTGCCTCGGGGAAGTAACTTTGATAATGACATAATTTAATCACGGTGTATAAAATGCATCAATATTTGCGGGGTCTTTGTGAGGCAGCCTGAGGGAGGGAGGGAGGGAGGGAGGGAGGGGAGAGAAAGACAACTCCCTTAATAGATTTACGTCAAACTATAACAAGGTCAGAAGACAGAAGACAAAAATTAGCGACAGGAAAAAAATTAAATAAACTTTCCTCGTCTCATGTTGGTGAAAAAGACGAGGTGGCGGTGGGAGTTAATTTCACTCTTATAGTAAGAATTTATTTGTGTATTTATTTATTCATTTTATGTATGTGTGTTTGTGTAAAGGAACACACACCGGACCGCTGTGTGAACCAGGTGTGTCTGTCTCTTTGTGTGGAATATAATTAAGGTGATCAAGACGCAGGTGACTCAAGGTGTGTCATGCAGCTTAACATATCCCAGGCAGGTGTTGATTGGTAATTAATGGAGGAAGTGTGAAGGTATGACGGGTGTAAAGCAAGTCAATGGCTCATGCTGGGACTCTAACCTTTCATCTGTATGGCTCTTTGATGGTGTGAGAACCCGTGTATAAAAACTCCCCCTCACACAGTCAGTTCCTGCTGTATAGACGCCAAGACCAGAGGTGATGTCAGTTATTTAGTTACTGTAACGTCAACAAGGGATTACTCGAGGACTACAACAGCAAACGTTGACTAACTAACTCTGTGTATCACGCTCACAATAGATGGACGCTCACTAATTTAAATGTTACTACAGGAGGAGCCGGGAGGGCTGTATATTGCTGTCGTGTTGTGAGCGTGTTGCTACCAACACTTTATACAAATGCGTTTATTACCGTTTATTTAATACAAATAACAATATTCTTTGTTTTTGGAAGATGTGGAATATTTTCACCATTAAACGTCAGATTATTTTAGAAAATATTTGAAAATAATAACACGGGACAACAGGGAATATAACTCATTACTTACTCAGTGTTGAGTAAAAATTAAACTACGAGTCAATAGCTGGAATATTCTTATCGCACGTAAACAAACGAACGAGTGAGGAAGTGTTTTATCACCTGTCCTGATGAACACAGCCATGGAGGCCACTAACCAGCTAACTCCCTGCATGATCAGCGAGGTCAATGACCAGCTGACTCTCTGCATGATCAGCGAGGTCAATGACCAGCTGACTCTCTGCATGATCAGCGAGGCCAATGACCAGCTGACTCTCTGTATGATCAGCGAGGCACAACTCCCCACTGACAACATTGATATGCATGACCACTTAGCCTCCAGACCGACAACGGAAGCGGGGAACAGATTCTTGCAGCGGCTGGATTAAATTTAACCCAAATGAACAAAAGTCTTATAAACAGACCTAAAATAGACATAATTACCTAAAATTTCCAATCTTTAACTGAGACAACACAACAAATAAGACGTATATAGACTCCAATATAAGATAAGTTTTTCGTAGTAAGAC
>NW_024713650.1:197241-219741 GCF_018991925.1 Homarus americanus | reverse complement strand
CTCACCAATCTCCCCCTCACCTGTCTCCCCTACCCTATCCCCCCCTCACCTGTCCCCCTCTACCCTATCTCCTCCTCACTTAACTCCTTCTCACCTGTCTCCTACCTGTCACCTCCCCACCCAGAAGCTCCATCTAACACATCTTGATCACTATCTTAGTTTTGGGATGAGTTATCGTAAATAAGTCTTTATGAGGATAATGTACAGAGTGAGCATCATATGACCTCCTGAGTCTCATATATCATAGGCTCACCTGTAGAAAACGAGACGAGGGGTAATAATGCCAGTAGAAGGAAAATATACCCAAATAAATATCAAATAACTCGCCATTGACCTTTGGTATTGAGGTCAGAAAAATAGTCAAATAACCTGAAAAAGTGACCTGACAAACTTGATATTTTATTTTGATCTTTCGTGATGAGGGTCGTTAAATATACCTTGACCTTTGACCCATAGTAAAGAGGTCATGAAAATATATATGTACGTACTCACACACACACACACACACACACACACACACACACACACACACACACACACACACACACATCAAAAGCTTGCGTCTACCACCTCAGATTCCAGAGCCAGAACTCCCTAAAATTAATATATAAATAACACATAAATCCCCAACCAAACAGAAGCAGCTGAGCGTCAAGGAAGGAGGCCTACTAGAGTCACAGTCCCTGGCCGTAATTAATGCGTATATACGGCTTTTGTTTACATTAGCGTGGGTGGGTAATGGACGGTGAAATACGAGGGAGGCGAAGGTCCACTTGAATGTGTTTATCTTGTATGTTAAGTAAGGCAGACTGATTTTTCCTTAATCTATTCGTTCCTCCTCGATCCTCTGTCTCGTGTTTACTGTTTAGCATTATCTATTTTACCTCTCTGAAATTTGACTCGAAAATGATCCTATCTATTGATATATTCCTTGATTTGTTTTCTTAAGTAAGTATACACCTGTCTATGTAGTGGATACAGGTAAATTTCTTGTTGATTAATGAGGCTAATGGTAAGTATCTGGGTCTAAAAATTACATGGGATGATGATTATAAAATATGGTTATTTTTATCTTTATTCGGGGAGAGGGGCGGGGAGAATAGACACGGGGAGAGAAGGTAAATGGGAGTTGGCAGTAGGGGAGAGAGTGGAGGAGGGAGTAATGGGGATGAGATAGGGTAGAGGGGAAGGTGAGGGGAATGACGTGGGAAAAATAGAGGGGAAGGGGGTAAAGGGTAATAGACTGGGGGCGTAGCGTAGGTTGGGGAAATAAAAAAAACTTTATTAACACTGTACGAATGACTTCCAAGGACTCGTGAAATGAGGCCAAATAGTACTTAATTATCCACCATGTAAATACGACAGATGAATCGCTCTCCCTCATTCTCTCTCTGTTGTATCATTCAATCTCTTTTTATATAATATTAAAGACTTGGGGGAGAGTGGGGAGAAGAGAGGGGGAGCGGAAGGGGAGAGGGAAGAGAGGAGGAGGGGAGGGGAGGGGTGAAGGCACTAACTCTCTGGACTAATTGAGCTTAAACTCCTTAATCTCGTCGATAAAGCGGACCAAAGTGTGTTTTAAGAGGATCACACACTCTGTAAATGTTGTTTTATAGAGGGTGCACTTGGTCTTTCTAAACTCTATACTCAACACTGATGGACTTTTCTTACAAGTATCAGTGTCAAGTTGATAAGCTTTTCTTTTTTAAAGCTGATGCCCTTAAGTGGAAGAAATAGAAGACGAAGAAGAAGAAGAAGAAGACGAAGAAGAAGAAGAAGAAGAAGAAGAAGAAGAAGAAGAAGAAGAAGACGAAGAAGAAGAAGAAGAAGAACCAACATAAAAGAAGATAAGGGTCTTAGATTAAAAGTACATCAACCTACAAGTCTTTCCAGGCCTGAGTTTCCCTCCACACCGACACGTGATACCTCCCTCGCGTGTGGAGGACAAAAACACGAGACAGAACAAATATTTTACTTGTTTTAGTCAAGAGTGGAACCTGTGTGTATGGGAGAGAGAGAGAGATGAGGCATACACCTAGAGAAAACGATAAAGAGAGATATACATAAATGGACAGAGAGAAAGACAGAAACAGAGAGAGATAGAAAAGAGAGAGAGAGAGAGCAGCAGCAGGTGAGGATCTCCCAGGTGAGGTGTGGTAGTAGAGTTAATTAACCAAGACCCACTCATTACAGCTTCTCAGACCGTGTTTACTCTCTCAACACTCACTTGTATAATACCTCGCCCAACCACGCGTCTCTACCGCCTACTCTTAGTTATTAATCAACATTTACTTTCAAGATTTTTGTATACTATTTTTCATAAGCATTACCTCTTTTTATTCCCTTATTTACTAATTAATTTTGTCCTTTTTCTTCTTTCATTTCTGTTTTATTTATTCCTCGTAATTTTGTATTTATTTTTTATATTTTTTTATTCCTTCTTATCAAAGACGTTACAACAGACACTCGATCTAAGAAACCTTATACACAGACATTTCAACAGATACCTAATACAGACAAACCAACACAGACACTTAAAAGAAACACCTACTATGGGCAACACTACATAAATACAAATTGTAAAAACACCTTGCAACAACACAGTCTAATCTATCCTGTAAACAAAAAACAACAACAACAACTTGCAATAAACACCAAATCTAACCGAATCAGAACACCACAGTACCTTGCAACAAACAATCAGTCCCCAATCTCTGCAATATTGCCTCAGATGCCTCGTTGCAACACAGAACCAAACCAGCTCGTGGGATGAAAGATTCCCCCTATGTTTTTTCTTATGGATCAAAGGAAATACAAAAAAAAAAGGTGAATGATGGAAGGTGTGTTGCTCCCCCTAGTCTTTTATGTCTCGTGTAATATTGTTTGTTTTTTTGTTATTGTTTAATGGCTCACGTGATATTGTTTTTGTTTTCCTCACGTAATAATGTTTGTTGTTGTTTAATGGCTCACGTGATATTGATTGTTTTTGGCGGTAAATATTAAGCTTAGTGAAACTGAAGAAGTGGAGAGAGAGAGAGAGAGACAGAGAGAGAGAGAGAGAGAGAGAGAGAGAGAGAGAGAGAGAGAGAGAGAGAGAGAGAGAGAGAGAGAGAGAGAAACATCAAAATAGTCTCCTCATCAACATGGCATAATCCACACTATGTAAAATATCACAAGTTTCAAGGGGCAATATAACTTTTTCTCAGCTTCGACCGACTTTTTCCTCTCCTGAAAATACCGCCCTGAAAATTTTATACTCAGTAAACCCTCTACCTAGTGCTCCTTCTGCTGATTTTACGACCCAGTATAAAAAAATTTAAGGTGAAGGAGCCAGGTGGAGTTTGTTGAAATATATATATATATTTTTTTTTCATTTACGAGAATAAATCAAGAGTTTTCTGTAGGGAGAGATGGGTGTTTATTTATTAAGTGAGTTTTTAACTGTTAGTTGAAGTCAGGTTAGGAATTTATGATATTTTTTGGGTGTAAGGACCATTCACACTGGTATATAGCTCACACTGATATATAACTCACACTGATATACTGCATAGCTCACACTGATATATAACTCACACTGATATACTGCATAGCTCAATTGATATACTATATAGCCTACACTGATATATAACTCACACTGATATACTGCATAGCTCACACTGATATATAACTCACACTGATATACTGCATAGCTCACACTAATATATAACTCACACTGTTATGTACTTCACACTAGCCAGTACCTCCTCTAGCGCCATAAACTCGGATCATTGATTTCTCAGCAGCCGTCAGAAGGCAAGATACAGGGGCAATAAATCGTCTTTTTTTCCTATTAATCAGACATGTTTTCCTACAGACTGACTCACTCTCTCTCTATCTCACTCACTCTCTCCCTCTCTCACTCACTCTCTCCCTATCTCACTCCCTCTCTCCCTATCTCACTCACTCTCTCCCTCTCTCACTCACTCTCTCCCTCTCTCACTCACTCTCTCTCTATCTCACTCACTCTCTCCCTCTCTCACTCACTCTCTCCCTATCTCACTCACTCTCTCCCTATCTCACTCACTCTCTCCCTCTCTCACTCACTCTCTCCCTCTCTCACTCACTCTCTCTCTATCTCACTCACTCTCTCCCTCTCTCACTCACTCTCTCCCTATCTCACTCACTCTCTCCCTATCTCACTCACTCTCTCCCTGTCACCACTCTCTCTCTCTATCTCACTACCTCCCTCTCTCACCTCACCTCCCATCTCACTCACTCTCTCCCTATCCTCACTCACTCTCCCTCTCACTCACTCTCTCCCTCTCTCACTCACTCTCTCTATCCCCACCCACTCTCTCTCTATCTCACTCACTCTCTCCTCTTCAATTACTCTCCCTATCTCACTCACTCTCTCCCTCTCTCACTCACTCTCTCCCTCTCTCACTCACTCTCTCTCTATCTCACTCACTCTCTCCCTCTCTCACTCACTCTCTCTCACTCTACCAGCTGTACCGAGATTGACCACTGTTTGATCATTTGATGAATTTAATATGATTTAAGATATTTTGTCTGATATTATTATTATTATTAATATTGATTGTCTTCTTGTTGTTTTTGTTGTTGCTTTAGTTAATGTTATTATTATTGCTGTTGTTGTTGTTAAATCCATGCAGTACAAGGATAGTATTGGCATTTTCTTTTGGTTTAATTCATGTACACTCCTGTGTGTGTGTGAAGGTAAGTTACATGACCAGAGGTAGTTAAACGTGGGTGGTAAAGACCGTAGACTTTCTCAATCATATTCTTCACCTATGCATAGAAAATTAGTGATGGTGGTAGTGTGTGTGTGTGTGTGTGTGTGTGTGTGTGTGTGTGTGTGTGTGTGTGTGTGTGTGTGTGTGTGTGTACGTTTTACCCTTTTTAGAACAAGAACTACAAATTGGGCATCTCTGATTTGCATGTTTTTCCTTCCTAAACTTAAACGAAGATCTGTAATGATTTTCCTTTCAGAAAATGCAAATTAGGTTGATAATTTGCATATTCACCTGTTCACCAGCGGCCCACACGTACTATGGTCATACAAACTGCCTAATTTCATTCATACAAAACTATTTACATACACATTCTTTACAAGTTTATTTTTACGTTTGTGCTCAGTTTTATATAACTTTCTTACATACAGAATTATAAGTATTTTTTCGCTCGTGTTTACTGCTCTTTGTCTGTCTGTCTGTCTGTCTGTCTGTCTGTCTATCTGTCTGTCTGTCTGTCTGTCTGTCTGTCTGTCTGTCTGTCTGTCTGTCTGTATCTTCTGTTTGTCTGTGGTACAAGAAGAAGCTGAGGTAGTGTGTGTGCTGACCAGTCTGCCCTGCGTGCCTGACCTAACATGCACGGTCATGTCATCACGTTTACATGACCAAGGATCGTGTGGTGAGGTGGCACTGAAGACAGATTATAGCAGGTTACTCCCATGAGTGTTGCGTGTGTGGCTGTCTGTCTGATGTGGTGTCTACAATCACGCATGTCAGCACGTACACTTGTCTATCAATTGAAGTTTTTAGTATAGCCAAGGAGGGTGGATAAGGGGGGTGGATTAGGCGGGTGGATAAGGGGGTGGATAAGGCGGGTGGATAAGGCGGGTGGATAAGGCGGGTGGATAAGGCGGAAGACCAAACTAGGTAATATACCTATATTTTTTTTTCAACTAAAGCGTTTGAGAGATCCTGTGAGACGAGAAAGGAGTGAACTGTGGCTTCAATAACTCGCTTCTTCACCACGACAATATTCCGCCTCCCAGTGAATCTTTCTGCCGTACTGTGAGCTGCCAGATATATCTACAGGGAGTATCAAAAGTCCGTTCATATGGGGGAAGAGTGATTTCTTCTTTTTTTTGCAGATATGTCGTCGTTCTTCAGTAATGAGTGACTACACATAACAGATTAACATGTGTATTCACCTATATGGTTTTCAGTTTGAGTATTCGTCATAATGAAATAAATATATAACTCCCCCTATGAAAACGGACTTTTGATACACCCTGTATATGGTCCGCTGTGATAAATGAGCTCTCCTATTGGTTGTTATGCCCACAGCAACGGTGGCCAGTGGGCAGGCAATATTGGCTCATGACTGGTTGGGGAGATCATAGTTCGCATCAACACCAACAGATGGCGTGGACATGTACCTTTTTCGTAAATGAAACGACGGCACAACACTCCGTGCTTATGTTTTCCTGTTGAGCAGCTCATAGTTCGTTTTAACAACAATAGGAGGGAGAGAAGGTGGGAGGGAGGGAGGGAGGGGGCCCCACAAGTCTCAGGTTTCCACAACACTTGCAAATGGATTTCTGATGATGGGTTGGTAGCCTCTGTCTTCTCCCTTAATGTTCCCCTTTTTCAGAGACCTTCCACTCTTAAATAAGCCAGAGAGAGAGAGAGAGAGAGAGAGAGAGAGAGAGAGAGAGAGAGAGAGAGAGAGAGAGAGAGAGAGAGAGAGAGAGAGAGAGAGAGAGAGCAACCACTACCACTACTACGTGCTACTATTCCTACTACTACTACTACTACTACTTCCTACCACACACACACACACACATCCCATTCTCCCTCCAACATCATTTCCTTACATCAACAATGGCCTGATAAAAACCTTCCTATATTGGGGGAAATTTACCTAAACTTGGCTTCCATCCTTTCTTATCTAACGTATAAATGTGATGAGAGGTAAACACAAAGTAGAGGAGACATCAACAACAATGGTGTGAGATGATTTTGAGTGACAAGGAAGTACAAATAGCCCAAGAGATAAAGAAAAATATGGTGCCGGCGAGAGATGGACTGGGAGACAGAGGTGTGTGTCAGGGAGAGATGGAGAGGGAGAGAGAGGTGTGTGTCAGGGAGAGATGGAGAGGGAGAGAGAGGTGTGTGTCAGGGAGAGAGGGAGAGTGAGGGGGAGGTGTGTGTCAGGGAGAGGGGGGGAGGTGTATAGGAGAGGGACAGTGAGAGAGAGATATGCCTGTAGAGGAGAGCAGGGAGAGAGGTGTGTACCAGGAGAGGGAGAGGAGGGGGAGGTAGGCCAAGGAGAGAGGGGGGGTGGTATAAGGGAGAGAGGGACAGTGAGAGAGAGATAGTGTCAGGGAGAGAGAGAGAGAGGGAGGAGAGTGAGGGAGATAATAGAAAAATCGTAACAGCTTCGTTCTGGGCAAGAAAACGACATTATTATCACCTGGAGAAGAGTGGCGCAGAGGAAACAGAATATTTCTGTTTTAGGGAAGTATGCTAAACGCGCCCTCTTCCTCGCTCACGGTCCAACAAACACTGGACTCTTACGGACCTCACACAGGGTTTAAGGATCTTCCCCTGCCGTTTAAATTGAGTTTTCAGTGTGTGAAGATCGCCTAAGGAGATGCGTTTCATTTTCTTCCCTCATATTAGGAATGTTTGGCTGTCCACACGAGAACAAGAGCATTATTTCTCCACCATATACACCGCTAGTTCTTCTCCTCGTGTGTGGGATGTACATGGTAATACTAGATAATATATTTGAATACTTATACTTTTAATATTCTTGGGGGTAATATTTCCATGTTCGTGAATATTTTTACTTAAGAATAATATCATTTAGTATTTATTTACACCGCAATGTGAGCAAATATCGTCACTATTTCCCAAGACTTCCTTTATCATCTGAAACTCTAATTAGAAAAGTTGAGCTTCTCCTTCACAAACATTATCTTAATAAAGTATAGGAAAATAGTCTATTTTATTATTATTTATGAGAGAAAAAACTTAAGTGTCTGGATGAATATAATTTTTGATGTTAATGAAGAAAGAAAAACCAGATCACCCTTTATATATATGTATGTAGGGAAAGTTAGTTAGTGTGTTGACAACCTTACTGTAACAACAACAACAATAACAACACCACCACCACCACCACCACCACCACCACCACCAACAACAACAACAACAATATAATTCACCAGTAAGAAATATTTTCGTCACGTAACAAAATATTTCACTCCTAATTCACAAAAGGATAATAGTAGTTAAGATAAATCAAGCTGTGTTTATGATGGCTGGAAACTGTGGCTGAGACTCTCATGACTTTCATCAGGCAGGAAACATCTGCTGGCAACACTAACTGTCCAGGAATTAATGAAGGAATTATCTCCCTTGTCAACCACACCAGGGAGAGTGAGGGAGAGGTGGTGTCAGGGAGAGTGAGGGAGAGGTGGTGTCAGGGAGAAAGGGAGAGGTGATGCAAGGGACAGAGGGAGAGAAAAAGGAAGAGGTGGTGTCAGGGAGAAAGGAAAAGTATGGGAGAAGTGGTGTCAGGGAGAAAGGGAGAGTGAAGGAGAGTGAAAATAGTAGGTTGGACGAGAAAGGGGGAAAAGAATAGCAAGAGAAAATGGAGGAGGGAGACAGAGAATAATGAAAAATAAGGAGAGAGGAGGCAGGAATAATGTACTGAAGAAGAAGAGAGAATGAGATAAGGGAATTCCTAGAGAGAGAGGGAGAGTAAGGGAGAGAGGGAGAGAGGGAGAAGAGGAGGGGAGAGTGGAGTGAGAGTGGGTGTAGATAAGACGGTCTTTGAGTATTTAGGGAGAGGATGGGTACGAGAGAGTGGAAAGAGAGACAGAAAGACAGACGGACAAAGAGAGAGGAAGAGACAGTAAAACAGACACTGACAAAAACAAAAACAAAAAAATAAAGCCGAAAATATAAGTGATAAAAAAAAACCTAATAAAAAACCAGAGATTCGTAAAAACAACAACAACGGAAACAAAAACAACCACAACAACAACAACATCAACAAACTGATTAAAAGACCTCATATGAAAAAATAGACTCAGAGAAAATACGAGAAAAAAATCCCCCTAAAACAGTCTTTTCCTCACGTAGAGTTCAAAAGGAAAATCACATTATACTTTTTTTTCCCCTCCATAATGGTATAGAGATTGTGCAGTGGTCTTACACAGTTAACCCTCTGGGGAGACTTTGTTGTGTGGCGTTTTCTTAAGTTTGAGGCCAAGGGAGAGGGAATGTTTTCCTTAACATTTTGTTCTTTTAGTGGTTGATATTTGTGGAGTTTATTGTTTATGTGTGTGTGAGAGAGAGAGAGAGAGAGAGAGAGAGAGAGAGAGAGAGAGAGAGAGAGAGAGAGAGAGAGAGAGAGAGAGAGAGAGAGAGAGAGAGAGAGAGAGAGAGAGAGAGAGAGAGAGACCCCCCTCATCTACCAGAGTCAACACAGCAACATTGTTTTGATGTTTGCTGAAGCTCTGACTTGTGTTCCCACTGGCCCCCTACACTCAACCATAGCTTGTGGCTCTATGCTCTAACTCATTCCTTACTCTTCAGGACTACTAGGAAGGAAGGAAGGAAGGAAGGAAGGAAGGAAGGAAGGAAGGTTTTATGAGGTAGGGAACTGGGGATTATGGAGGTGAGGCCTGAGACGTGACCTCCATTTATTGTTACATTCCTTCCCTCCGATATTAAAGCCACTTTCCTCAGGCTTCATCACTCTTCCTTCTCCCTCATTCTCTTTTCTTTCTTCTTCTTCTTCTTCTCTCTCTCTCTCTCTCTCTCTCTCTCTCTCTCTCTCTAGTATGGTTTTTGTTATGGGTTATTTGGAAGATGGTCTCTATAGCAGTGAATTATGGTAGCAGTAGTAGTAGTAATAGTAGTAGTAGTAATAATCGAAGTAGTAGTAATCGAAGTAGTAGACAGGATAAAGAGAATAAGGAGGAGGAGAAAGATGATGATGATGATGAGGAGGAGAAGGAGGAAGAAGAAGAACAGCAGGAGGAGGAAGAGGGTTGAAGGACCATATCTGAGACCTGGACCATCAATTTTTCAAAGCTTGTGAGGGTTGATGGCCGCAGGTACCTGATATACACACCTGAATGGGGTTTAGTGTCTGGACTAATTTGTGAATCTCGTCAAGCGTCAAAGAGCTACAGAATCTTGTACTCAGTCGTTTGATATCTCGCTCTTTCACTACCAGGAGAACCTTAGGTCTTTCAAGAGGAGATGAGAGAGAGAGAGAGAGAGAGAGAGAGAGAGAGAGAGAGAGAGAGAGAGAGAGAGAGAGAGAGAGAGAGAGAGAGAGAGAGAGAGAGAGAGAGAGAGAGAGAGAGAGAGAGAGAGAGAGAGAGAGAGAGAGAGAGAGAGAGGAGAGAGAGAGAGAGAGAGTGAGAGAGATTAAATGCATTAATAGGTTTTGAGCTGCTATAGGAACATTCAGAGCTTGTGACTTACTAAGCTAATACGAACTTAAGTCTTTGATATAGGAAACTCTACCACCACCACCACCACCACCAGTGTCCCACCTTTCACGGGGGGATCAGAACAGCTGTCGGCTCTCCCATAAACATCTAACTTGTAGTCTCAGTCGCTAGGGGGAGTGTAGGGGCGGGTGCTGGTCAGTGTTTTGGTTGAGTTTACGGTATAACAAGTTAGAGCAATACAAGTCCAAATGCAGGTTCGAGTCCGGCTAGTTCAGGTCAAGCCAGAGTACTAGTTCAGGCAATCCAAGTTTTCTTTATATAAGGTATATTGTGCCACATCTTGTAGTAGTAGTAGTAGTAGTAGTAGTAGTAGTAGTAGTAGTAGTTACAGTTGTTATATTTACAGTGGTTGCAGTATTACATTTATAAACAGTATATATTTAAAAACATACACCAACGTAGCGCACACAATGATTAAATAATTTTCAAGCAATTTTCTATTTTTACACAGACTTGACATATATCACACGTGGTATTTTAGTAATTAGTGCCAAAGGCTCTTACACATCCCATTTTGTAAATTGGGCAAAAAATAGGAGGGGTCGTCACGCGGCCGTCACATATAATGACTTTATCCACAAGAAATACTGAAACGTAGCATCAACAGATTATGTAAATTACTGACCAGGGAAAATATTTTGTTTCCATCATTACCACGACTCAGTAATGATATTTTGAGGGAGACCTTGTTTTGTCGCACGAGGTCTGACGCCACTGACGCCACCCTGTGGGGGTCTGACGCCCTCACCTGTGGGGACAGGGGGGGGGGGGTCTGACGCCACTCACCCTGTGCAGGGGGGGGTCTGAGCAGGGGGGGGGGTCTGACGCCACTCACCCCTGTGGGGATACTGCAGTTTTATTCAAGCTGAACTGGTGTATACAGATGCCTTACCTGTAGGTGTAGGTGACTGGTAACATGAACACCTGTTGTGAGTTAATGAGTACCGTAAGTTAGTTATATAAGAATGTCTTTGGTAGGAGAATATGATTTATTTTGTATTGGCGCTAAAGAAGACAAAGGCATGGCTGTATATGTCTGTCTGTCTGTCTCTTTTCTTTTGTTCACCGTAAGCCATCTGCCGCTCTTCATTGCCCCCAACAGCCGACAGTTTATGGCCCACAACACAACTCTGTCCACCAAACTGCCTCGTTGCCATGTCCTACTAACAACTTATCGCACTAATGACCTTCGTAAAGACTCGCCAGCCCCGTTAACACCGGATAATTGTTTACTGCCCCGACTAACCCGATACCAACCGTACACACACACACATACACACACCTTAATGACCAATGCAGGCACGATGACCCTCAAGCTCTGGCTCAATTAACTTCAGATAGGCTTTATTATCCTCACATACAAAGCCAGACATCCACACAAGTCACCTGCCCAAACAGAAAGCCAGCCATCCACACAGACTCAATCATCCACATAGAATGCCAGCCATCCACACAGACTCAGTCATCCACACACAAAGCCAGCCATCCACACAAAGCCACCTACCCACACATACACAGTCACCCACACAGAAACCTCATGAAAGAGGAGAAGAAAGGAGAGAGAGAGAGAGAGAGAGAGAGAGAACAGTGCAGATGAAAAAGGAGAGGAGGGAAGAGAGACAAAGCGATAAAAGGAAAAGACAGAAAAAGAAGAGAATAAGAGGTGGGCGACAGAAGAAAGACGGGGAGTGACGAGAGAGAGAGAGAGAGAGAGACAGAGAAGGGGGATTGATAGAGTAAGAGAAAGAGAGGAAGGATGAGAGAGAGAGAAAAGAAGGTTAACATAGGGAGAGAAACAAAGATAAGAGGGAAGATATTGATGAATTAAACGAACGGTAGTAGAGAGTAGGGAGGAAGGGAATAACCAAATTAAGATAATGTTTTTTTAGGTTCATCTTGTACGTTTTTCCTGACTCTTGGTAATATCCCTGCGTGTTTACTTAGCTTCATGCAAGGTCAGTCACTCAGAGTATCTAGCCTCGTTCTTGTAGAGTGACGTTTGCTAAGACTCGGGACCAATACACGTGAAAATTACCTTCCTCGATCGTTCAAATACTCAGCGATCTGGGAGAGAGGGGAGGGTAGAGTGGGGAGTGGGAGAGGGGAGGGTAGAGTGGGGAGTGGGAGAGGGTGGGAGACGGAGGGTAGAGGGGAGGGAGAGTGGAGGGAGAGGGAGTGGGAGAGGGGAGGGTAGAGTTGGGGGTGGGAGAGGCAAGAGGAGAGTGGGTGGAGGGAGAGGCAAGAGGAGAGTGGTGGGAGGGAAAAGGGAAGGTAAAGTGGGCCTAGGGAGAGGGGAGGGTAGAGTTGGGGAAGAGAGAGGGGAAAATAGACGGAGGTAGATTTAGAGGGGAGGATAAATTGGGGGAGAGCGGAGAAGAGAGAAGGGGAAGTGATGGGTGCAGATGAAGAAAGGGAGCAGGGAAAGGGAAATGCAGATAGAAGAGAAGGGTGTGAGACAGGTGAAGCTGAGAGAGAGAGAGAAAGGAAAAAGTAGGTAGGAGGGAAATTGAGTGTGAGGGGGAAGGAAGAAAAATAGAAAATAATAGGAAATAGAGAAATGGGGGAGAGAAGACAAGGAAGAGTACAGGAAATAGGAAAATTGTTCTCATTTACTCTTTTGCTTTTTTCCCCACGATGCTCTCTCTCTCTCTCTCTCTCTCTCTCTCTCTTAGTATACACACATCCTATCCTCCACATTAGCATAACTTCTAAATGCCAAGAGCTGTCATCTTACTCTGAGCTCTACAGCCCACACACTCTCTCACCTCTCACTAATTACTTACACAGAGACACACACAGATAGATACACAAGGAGATAAATATACAAAGACACACAGAGAGACACTCAGACAGATACACACACACACACACACACACACACACACACACACACACACACACACACACACACACACAATACACACACACACACACACGCACACAACAAACACAGCAATACCTCCTCATCTGCATCCCTGATTTCCTATTACCTTAGACGTGTGTGTGTGTGTGTGTGTGTGTGTGTGTGTGTGTGTGTGTGTGTGTGTGTGTGTGTGTGTGTGCTTATAAATAATAAAATTTTAATGAAATAAAAAAAATCACTGTTTTTTTAATATTTTTGTCTATATTGTCAACCCGGCCAAAATTTTCAATATTATTCCTGCAATATTTTAATACAAGTCGTGGTAACGTCCATACATCCACATGAGTTTATTATACGAGAATACATGTTGTATATATATGTATGAATGTGTATTACAGACAACACTATCAGCTCAAACTGTACAACCAATTCCAGTTGATGCAGTATATATAAAGGGTTTAGACAAAGGCTTCTCCACTTTATCATTCTTTGTGACCTCCAGGTTGCAACATCAAGTCTGATTGACTCCCTCGCTGAAATGATATTATTAATGATGTTGTCCTGAGTGACATTTTGTCCTCAACCTTGGACGAATCTCTCTTATAATAATATGTGTTATAAAACTACGCACTCCGAATAACATTTTTCACTATCAATCACTATATCAATCACTGTTTCAAGGATAACTGTAACACCTCCCAGCCTGAATCATCGTCATGTGAAACAAAGAAAATATATCCTATGTGTAGGTCCGTGAGAAATAGATACACTGTAAATGGTTCAAGATCTCTCGACTCCAAAATCATTCCTGTTCTTCCCCAAGCAATAAACTCTCAAATTTTTCCCAGCCTCTACATGGTTTACACAGGTGCTGGCCATGATTACTACACCTATGTACACCTGCTACCTGTACTTCGGATTTCGTTGATGCCAGGTTTAGGTTAGGTTAGGTTTTCATCTTTTCGTATTTCCAAAATCCAGAATATGACAAGTGCCGCCCTTGACCACGGAGATGTGGGGTCAAACACAACCTGTCAACACCTATCATCAAGTTGTTGTGGTTGTTGTTTTTGGTTTAGTTATTGTGGTTGTTATATTTATTATTATCGTTATATTCAAGGTGTTATTTAAGTCAAACAAACTTACTCACATACTCGAACTTTTAACATAATCAAAGAACAAAAAGAAAATATTCAGAATGTCGTGTTAACTTCCCATCACCCGTTTTAATTACAAGATCAAATGGACTTTGATTAAAGACAATTTTTCTATGTGACTAAATTGTCAATCTCAAACTCTTTCCAAAATATTGATCCACATAAAAGCCATCAACCTCTTTAAGAAAAAAGTACAGAGAAGCGAATATCCAATAATAAGCCTAAATCTCTCTCTCTCTCTCTCTCTCTCTCTCTCTCTCTCTCTCTCTCTCTCTCTCTCTCTAATGGTTTAAAAGTTTACTAATTTTACTGTCATCATTTCTTTTTTTGTATATGGAACGAATTATCTTTTTTATGGTCAAAATTTCCACAAATTATCGGAAATTCACAGAAAAAAAAAGATGGATATCGGAATTGAACTTCTCTCGCCCGGAATATTGGATAAAGTTATCAACAGAGGTGGACAAAACAGGAGCATTAGAGGGACAACCCGCATGGTGATGGAGAAGGAAGGAGGAGGAAGGAAGAAGAGGAAGGAGTAGGGGAGAAGAGGTGGGGTGAGGGAAAAGGGGGTGAGGTGAGGTGGAAGGAAGACATGAGAAGAGGAGAAGAGTAAAGAAGAAGAAGGAAGAAATGGAAAGAAGTAAGAATAAGGGAGATCGATCGGTAATGGACAAGGGAAGAATAAAGAGAGGAGGAAGGGGTGAGGGAGGGAGGGGTGAGGGGTGAAGGGTGAGGGGTGAGAGATGAGGGAGGAACTGAGAGAAAAATCACACGGGGTATATCCTTTGAGGTTATAATGGGTTTAATGGGTTTAATGGGGCTAGAGGGAGAGAAGGGGAGAGGGAGGGAGGGAGGGGGGGGGCGGAGAAGGGGAGGGGGAGGAGGGGGCGGAGAAGGGGAGGGGAGGAGGGGGAGGGAGGGGGAGGAGGGGAGGGAAAACTTAATGGCTTACTGCTTCAGATTAAGCTACACTCTCAAGCTGTATCTCAAAGGATCATAAAAAAAACACCAGTTCATTCAACGTCTTCAAGGTCCTGCTTCACTGGCAGCGTCTTGTTTAAAGCTTAATGTTCATTTTCATATCAAGTATTTTTCTCCTAAAAATGTCCTTAAGTAGATATAAAGAGTTTTTTATGTCACTTAATGTCTTATAGCCTCTGTCTTCACCAGCAACCAAGATGGGAGTATTATTGTCTGTCTGTCTGTCTGTCTGTCAGCCTGTCTGTCTGTCTGTCTGTCTGCCTGTCTGTCTGTCTGTCTGTCTCTACTCATAATTCAATAATTATTCACCTTCTCCTGGGAACGCTATCAGACGCTTCTCAGGACCAGATCAGCTGTGCCAATTACCTGAGAGTCTCCCAAGTGATACATATACAAGATTAATATCACCAGCGTCTCCTGTGTTAATCATATGGAAGACAGGAACAAAAAGCTGTTATGTTGTCAGTTAGCCATTAATAACCAGTATCTAGGGAGAAGAATTAAAGCGTTAAGTTGGTGGTTGATCCTAAACGCCCTCCTCCACCTCGGTGATAGTTATCGTACATCGCACATCTCTGGTTATTAACACCATTATTGTGATCGTCGTACGTCTTACCCTGAGTGTTTGACCTAGTTAAATACTATCGTACGGAAGACTGTTTACATGCTCGTACACTGACCTCCATGAGAATGAATTACTATACAGAAATACTGACCGTAAACAGTGTTTGTTTAGGGTGAGATAATGTAATTAAATACGTAAAATATAGAAAAAATAAATATCTAACTTAAGTAGATTAGGAGTGAAGGAAAAATCATTTGTCCTTCATTGATGACATCCACGTGAGGCCAATTAGTTTGACGGGTTTGAGCTAACCAATCAGAACAGCAGGAGAAAAAGCAAAGATCCGTATTAACCAATCAGAAAAGGACGGAAAAAGTAAGTTCTAGTAATAGCCAATTATAACATCAGGAATCATGGGGTCATAAGGTGTCAGCCAATCATATCACCATGAGAGAAATGGGAAACATGAATTAGCCAATCAGGTCACAGGGGTAGACGTTTATTTCGCATTTACTCACACACACACACACACACACATATATATACACACACACATATATATACACACACACATATATATACACACACACACACACACACACACACACACACACACACACACAGCCTGTAGGAAGTTATCGAAGTTAGAGAGAGAGAGAGAGAGAGAGAGAGAGAGAGAGAGAGAGAGAGAGAGAGAGAGAGAGAGAGAGAGAGAGAGAGAGAGAGAGAGAGAGAGAGAGAGAGTAAGACAATAACAACCGCCAAGTTTCCGTTATTTGGTAAATTTCTGGAGTGTTCCATTATGGCGAGGAGCTTTTACGGCCATCCAGGATGATGTATGCCTGTCATTACGACCCCTGCCTCTACTGCCTCCCATGCCTCTACACCCTCCCGTGCCTCTACTGCCTCCCTGTCTCTACTGCCTCCCTGTCTCTACTGCCCCCCTGCCTCTACTGCCTCCACTGCCTCTATTCCTTTCCCTGCCTCTACTGCCCCTGCCTCACTGCCTCCCTGTCTCTACTGCTCTCTCTGCCTCACCTGCCTGCCACTGCTATTCCTTTCCCTGCCTCTACTGCCTGCCCCATTCCTTTCCCTGCCTCTACTGCACTGCCTCCTGCCCCTACGCCCCTCCACTGCCTATATTCCTTTCCTGCCTCTACACTGCCTCCCTGCCTCTACTGCCCCCTGCCTCTATTCCTTTCCCTGCCTCTACACCCTCCTCTGTCACTACTGAATCTCGGAAAAAAGTCACAGCAAGAAAAAAGGTTCCCGAAAAAAATGTCGCCTCGCATAACCTAGCTAAAATTGCGTCTTTTTGCTTTGATTTTTTCCCAACCTCCCCTTTACTGCAACTTCTGCCACTCCTACTAACCCTGTCACCTATGCCACCCCTGCCATCCACCCCCCCTGCCACCACTTCCACCCCTGCCACCATTTCCACCCCTGCAACCTCTGACACCCCTACCAACCTTGTCACCCCCGCCACCCCTACCACCCCTGCCATCCCAACCACCCCTGCCACCCTAACCAACCCTGCCACCCTACCATACCAACCACCCATGCCACCCTTGCTATTATCAACACCACCCCGATCTAACTTCCTACGATTCGTGATTTTAGTGTGAAAATTCGGGTTCCACTTCAGGTCCCGAGCCGGAGATTAGCTTGTCGGCAGTATTGACCAGTGATCTGATACAGCCCGTCAAAATAAATATATGTGTACGAAATGTTTAGCTAAAGTCTGGACGAATGGAAGTTTCTTATGATCGTTTTTATTTTCTTAATTACTGATGAAAGATTTTAGTTAAAGGTAGAGTCTTTGTAAAGGTTAAAAGACGTCTTGCTCAAGAATTTTATAGTATTGTTTATTATTATTATTATTATTATTATTATTATTATTATTATTATTATTATTATTATTATTATTATTATTATTATTATTATTATTATTATTATTATTATTATTATTATTATTATTAATATTATTATTATTATTATTATTATTATTATTATAAGTAGCAGTAATAGTAGAAATAGTGTCATTTTTATCATTATTATAACTAAAATACTTGACGAAACAACTTCAAAACAATCAAACAATTTTATACACAGACCAAAAGTTGTTTCCACACGAGAGCTTCAGAACTACCTGTCCCCGGCGCTCAAATACCGCATCTGGGTCTGGTACAGTTTTGAATAGGAGCGTAAAGGAAGTTTTTTACTCGTGACGGCCAGGTTGTGACCCATGTAGCGTACTGGAACGTGGTGATATATGTACAAGAACACTTTACTTGTGAGTTGAGGAATAATTACTTGATTATATTTAGCTTTACATTTATTTTGACGGGTATTAGAGAGAGAGAGAGAGAGAGAGAGAGAGAGAGAGAGAGAGAGAGAGAGAGAGAGAGAGAGAGAGAGAGAGAGAGAGAGAGAGAGAGAGAGATTCATTAACAGGCTACCAAGGTCCTCGGGTTGGATGGCAGTTTGGGCATCGAGTTCTGACTGCACATTACTGCAATATCCTGTTTCCAAGTTGGAAGTGGAAGCCCTGCGAAGCTGTTGAACACCGCCGGCGATTAGTAGAGAGAGGGGAAGAGTTTACTAAAGTATATTGCTTTATACATTTTGCTGATTTATTGTTTGTTATACAGAAGGGTGGGGCAGACGAGTAGCTGCAGTGCTTGCCGCCTGTCCTAATGGTCGCTGGTTCAAACCTGGGGCACTCCCAGTCCACCCAGCTGTAAAAGTGTACCTAACCTTACAAGCTTGGTGAGTAAAGGAGGTTGAGTGCAGTGTTGGCCACGCTGTCACCTTGTGTACTGATGGATTAAGATACAGTGTGCAGTATTCACACAGATCCTGACGAATATTTTCACTTTCATGCTAAAGAGAACTTGTCTGGTGTTACCAGCTAATGAAATCTTGCATCTCCGATTTTAAAAAGAAGCGAATTTTCTGACAAGAACTTCAAAGGGACTTGATATCAAATCCCTTGTTCTATTTCCTGCTGCAGGAATGTTGTTTTTATGTTTAAATCTTGAGTTATGACTTACATCCCCGGGAAATGTTACCTGCATTGTCTTCACGTTATCAAGCGTCACACTGTACACTATAACAAAAGGTAAACTAATCCCAGAGTTCTGTAAGTTCAGTAGTTGTATAAATGACCGACACTCATACATACTGTAGTTCAGGTCATGATCCTATAAGCACTGAGACTATAGAGGTGGGACCCGTATGCCTGACAGTGTGGCTACACCACTAGGCCCCGGTACAGCAGTGGGTAGCGTGCCACTACTGCGCCTTCACTTCTCCAGACAGCTGCTCCAGGTAAACCTTCACATCTTGGTGGCTGGGAGATGCCTCGGGCACAAACCAACGACCCTCAGGACAGGAGGCAAGAGCAGTATCCACTCGTCCACCGCACCCTTCACCTACCGGTATAATGGATGATTAACGGCCTAGGTTAAAATTAATTAAATATTTCCTAACCTTTTACACGAGGATCATTAAGAATGATCGTTAATGACCTCAGGACAGGTCGGCCTCATAGAGGGTGAAGGAGGTGGTGTATGAGCGTTAACTGGAGCGTGTCAATTATTTCTGGTATCTTGAGTCCTTAAGCTTATCTGGTGAGAGCAAGGTGAGGGCCACCATCCAGACCCTTCACCAGGTCGTGTGATAGACCCCTTAAGTCTGAGAGCTTCCAACAAGTACTTCACGTGTTTGTGTGTGTTCCAGGTATCCAGTTAACGCTGTTGACCTGGAAATTCCTACATGTTCTGTCCTGAAACAAACTGGAATGACTCTAAGGAAATGTCGTGGTGTTAGGTAACTCTACATTGACTTGTTCTAACTCGAAGTAGCTGGAGGATCCAAACAAACGTATGCACTCTTGCCCACGTCAGTAAAATCCCAACATGGAGTCATGTACCATATTGGGCAACATAAATGCAATTCAACTTTGAGAACAAAACTTTAAGGAAACTGTAGAGGCAACAACACCTGACACATACCCTCGGTAAACATGACAAGATACAAGGTAAGAATATAGTACACAATAAGCAAACAAACCCGTGTAAACAGAAGTATATACTCCCTAGTGCACCATCATGAGTACAACACCGTCAGTAGTACCACAACTCCACCTGTAACACGACCGACAGATGAACAACTACGACAACACACGTGAAGACTGAGAAACATTCAAAGGAGTGAGACTTCAAGCGGGAGTGAGAGATATTATTAAATGAACAGAGAGAGGAAGTAAAGTGGCATGTTAATTACCGCTCAAGTCGTCCTGTTCTCTTGGCGGGTTAAAAGTGAGTTTTGTTTGTAGTCTGGTGGTGAGAATTGTCCGTAAAAAATTTATTTAAAAATCACAGAAGGTTAATTGGTTTATATTTTTTTCTTCTAGTTTCTTTTTTTTTAACATAGGGACCGACAACAAATGTGTTTCAACTTTCTAATCCAATTCGCTTTTTAACGTATCGAGAGAATAACTTAGCGAGAGAACTGACTTATTCATCTCTGTTTATCTTATAGATGCTGAGCCGCGTATAAACAAGTGTGAGAGACAATAATTTATTTAACGTTGTGTACAAACCAATAACAACGATAACCCCAGACTAACAACATCTGCCATACAATGCTTAACTCTTACATCCTTCTGGTCAACTCTTGTCTCAGTGTTATAACTAAGGCGTCAAACAGGATGAGGTTAGACCCAGAGCCCACATTAGCGAAGATGACCAGACGTAAACAACAGATGGATCACGTTACAACACGCTGCGACAGGTGGGCATAGAGTAATTCATGAACCAGGTGATGACGACGACCTACCTGGGTTACCTCTCACGTTACAGTAATGGCCGAGGAAATGATAACGACGAAGGATTTACCTCACCAGGAACAGCTGGGCCAAGAACATACCTGAAAAAAAAAAAAATATTTACATTAGCGTATTTTTGGGCCGGAAGTTAGAGTTTAATATTATTTTTACCACGAGGGAAGTGTTGTTAACTTTATGATTATGAAAAATTAGTGGAAGTGTAAATGCATTTATTAATTATTTACCTGAAAGAGATTATTATGATATTTGATGAAGGTAAAGGTATAAATATGACTAAATATTTTGCTGCACGTAAATAAAAAGATGCTTGACGTTAACCAAATAAAAGTTAAAAGAAGGGGAGAGACAAAAGGAGAAAAACAAACCGAAAGAGAGAGAGAGAGAGAGAGAGAGAGAGAGAGAGAGAGAGAGAGAGAGAGAGAGAGAGAGAGAGAGAGAGACACCGAACACAGACACATAAATCAACACTCACCTACACACTCCCGAATTCATTAAGGATTATGCAAATGAGAGGGAAAAATTCTGCTTATTTTTCATGATTTCATTTCAAAAGTGGTTTCAAAATTGCAGGTACCACTTGATGCTCGCCTTCCGCAATCCCAATTCTTACCTCATTTTGTGTATTCATTATTCTACTCATTAAACCCCTTCTTGACTGACATTGACTGACTGACTGACTGACTAATTGACTGACGGAGAAATTTACACACCGAGTCCCCCGGCCCGATCATCCCAAGGACTCCACACTGCACCCCCGTCTCCTATGGCCAAGCTTTCGGAACAAACGCAGCTGATGACCTACACTTGGCTCACCTACAACACAGTCTCGCTACATTTCCAACGCCATTTTGTTCATCATCTCTGTCTCTAGAAGGACTGATCCCTTTAGCCTCTCCTCTGTTATCATACACCTTCACCCACGTATGAATCCACAACAGTAAATGAGATCTGAAACTGAATACAGAGCCGGACAAGATAGGAGGTCGTTCTCATCTCTCGTAAAATTTTCAGTAATTCTCAACACCCCAAAACAACACACACGCAACACATTTTCACCAGGTAATATTCACCCCAGATATAATTTCCTCTCCGGGTCTGGACTTTTTTTATGTGTTAATGGTATACCTGAATGTCATTAACTACGCACCACCATTATTTTCACGTGTTTTTTTGTTTTTTTTTGAAATATATTAATTACAATATTCGTTATTTGTTTCAGGGAATATTAACTGGATCGCTATTTTTTTTATTACATTATTACATTTCTTCAATTAACTGCCGTTTAATTGCTTTTTTTTTTTACCTCCCACACAGTTTTCACCAATGGTTATTTTTGACTCTGTGATGTGTGTGTCTGTCTGTGTGTCTGTCTACCTACACGTCTGTATTTCTGTGTGCTCGTGTGTGCATGCGTGTTAATTTATGTCTGTACAAGTCTATCTCTTCCTCAGTCTGCCTCTTACTCTCTCTATCTCTTCCTCTTTCTCCCTCTCTCCCTTCCTCAGTTACCTCTTTCTCCCTCTCTCCCCCTCTTCCTTCCTCTTTCTCTCTCTCTCTCTCTCCTTCTAACTCTCGCCTGTCTCTTTTTTATCACATATTCTAAACATTTCGCCGTAAATTCTGCTCTAAAAAGCCTTCAACAAACTTCCTAAACGGTCCTTTTGTGTAATAATTGTTCCGGGTAAACATTTTTATGAGAGTTTGTCGCCAGAAGGGGAGAGTGTGGATACAACATGGTTCCAATAATTCTTTTCTCAGGCGGACTGCAGGTGAAGGGACAAGAATGATGTCTCTAAAATATTACCCAAACTTTTA
>NW_024713650.1:179741-194741 GCF_018991925.1 Homarus americanus | reverse complement strand
CACCCAACAATATTTCCTCACCCAATTTAATAAACGAAGAGGAAATAAAATAAAATGAAAGGTGTTTACTACCGACAAAGCCGCTCTCACTTGGGCATCTCCCAACATAACACCGACAAGTAACTGTTTGTTTAACTTGCCCTCCGAGACGTTCCTTTTGGGTAAACTTCTGGATTTCTCAGACACGTTCTTTTAGGAAATTCACGAAGGAAGCTGTTTAGCCTTCAGCCACAGATAAGATCAAAGGATGATATTCTGGTCCCTGATGTAAGTTAAAGTTTATTTAAATTTTTATGGTATAAAGATGAAAGCTGAAATATGCATAATTTAATTTTTAAGATAACTAAGTAATTTCCTACCTCCCTAATGTATTCCTTGATGTTATGAATAAATTACTATCGTTAAAATTGGTCTCGATCAATGAATTACAGTACATACATACATATATACATACTCAAATGTACATCTCACACACATGAAACATATACCCTCTCGCACATATATACCCAGAAACACATACATATATATACAGTATCTACAAACTTTACATACAAACACACAAAGACAAACTTACAGTATATATCGGTTTACGTTCAATAAACACATACACTGTACACATACACAGACGCACAGAGTCATACACCAGCAAACTGATTAATGTTGCTGTAAAGTTTTAATCCATGTAAATATTGTACAAACATTATGAGCTCTCGTGTGTAATCCAAACTGACACGAGAGAGAGAAAGGGGGGGGTGGCGTAGGAAGGACTCAAAGAAAAACAATATACTTTTCCCTATAATCTTAGTTTACACACAGATATAATATTAATGACCTCCACAAACTGAACCTCCAGACAAGCCATATATTTATAGTATTCACACAGCGCCCAACCCTCAGAGCGTAACGGGGATCTCTAAACAGCTGATAGTTGTTGACATTCTATCAGCTGATTCTTGTTTACATTTCACGCCCAACAGTTGTGGATGAGATTGTCTATATTTGTATTACGAAACGTCAGAAAGGAATGAGCACATCGGGCTGAAACGCGGAGAGGGGTGAAGGAGGGAAGAGATAAGAGGAGAGAAGAAGGAAATGAAAAGGAGTGTAGAGGATAAAAGGGAAAAAAATAAGATAGATGGAGCTAATTCACCCTCGAGGGGAAAATTTGGTGACAAGAAATGAAAACGAGAGAGAAAGAGAGAAAGTGTTTAGGCTAGTGGTGGTGGCCAGATCCCAAGCTGTTACTCCCATCTTGTTTACGTCTCCCCGCTGTCACTGTTAGTCCTTGTAAGGGTTATGGAGAAGATTCTTATTATAACCTTTCAACGGATTTACCAGAGCCAAACAAGACATTAATTTCTACCAACTCAGCTGAAAAGTTGTCTAAGTATCGCCTCTCAGTGACCAGTTAAGTCTAAGTGGAGGCAAAACATACCATCAAGGTGTTAAGGTCAGTTATTAGGCGATTATTATATCATCTTATGCAATATAAACAAGTCAGCGGCCGTGTTAAAAGTCTAATGTCCAAAGTTGAAATCCCGGCAAGACTTCCTCAAGATTCGCCCTTTACCAACTTGAAGCAGCAAATTCCAGGGTTTAAGCTTAGAAGCTTAAATTATTAACAACTTATAGCCTTCCTTTGTGATGTAAGGAAGATATTTCACCCAGGTAGGAAGACCACAGGTGAGTACAGGTGTATACAAGTGTCAACAGCTCAGGTCTTACGTGATCAAAGGATGAATATTCATCTGTGATGAAAATGTAAACTGATGGGTAAAATATACCTTATTTAAACATTCCCTACACACACACACACACACACACACACACACACACACACACACACCACACACA
The DNA here is from genome assembly GCF_018991925.1 of Homarus americanus. Classification (NCBI taxonomy): domain Eukaryota; kingdom Metazoa; phylum Arthropoda; class Malacostraca; order Decapoda; family Nephropidae; genus Homarus; species Homarus americanus. The sequence continues at coordinate 192,887 of NW_024713650.1, read as the reverse complement.
CACACACACACACACACACACACACACACACACACACACACACACACACACACACACACACACACACACACACACACACACACACACACACACACACACACACACACACACACACACACACACACACACACACACACACACACACACACACACACACACATAATCTAAAACCCTTGAAACTATAATGCCAACTCGGCAGTAACTAAGGAAATAGATGTCTTTCCGGAGTACAAAAATTATCGTAAGTTTTCTCGTAAGTTAAGGTCGAGATAAGAGACTCAGCTTGTTGTGGGCGGACTCGTATCTTGTGTAGAACTCCGCCCTTGTGTTGTCTTACGAGGGATATTCCCATTGACATTTTCCTAACGGTATTTTAATGCAAATCTGATCTAAATATCCCTCTCTCTCTCTCTCTTTACGTCTCTACTCTGTCTCTCTCTCTCTCCTCCTCTATCTTACACTCCCATCCCCTTCTTTCTCCTCCTCTCCATCTCTCTCTCTCCCTCTATCTCTCTCTCTCCCTCTATCTCTCTCTTATCTTCATGGTGAGGTCGTAGAGAGTTTACTAACCTGTTAATACTTGTATAATACTTGTGAAGGCAGTAAACCTGACACAACACGTACCAGCGAGGCGCGTGGGCGTGTTGAACCACCCTCCCAGGACCAGCGAGGCGCGTGGGCGTGTTGAACCACCCTCCCAGGACCAGATAGTTGTCTTACGTGTTCCTTCCCAGTCTCTTACTTAAACATTTTGGGTTTTAATTTAATTCTACGATGTGTTACCCGAAAGCAAAGCCCTGAGCCCTGTAACCGCGGTGGATTTAAGTTAGGGTTATGTTACGGGTGTTTTAGATTAGGTTTGGGTAGGTTAAGAGTAGGTTAGATTAGGTTTGGTTAGGTTAGGGGTGATTTAGATTACATTTGGTTAGGTTCGGGGTATTTTAGATTTGGTTTGGTTAGGTTAGGGGTGTGTTAGATTAGGCTTGGTTGGTTTATGGGTAGATTAGGTTAAAATAGGTCCAAAGAGAACAGAAGTTAAGGTAGAGTCACAGTGAAAAAATAACGCCATATTCCCCTTTTGTTTTCCTTAAGTATGTAAAGATTTATTGTATAGTTTATGTCAGAGCTTCAATAAATACGTCGGTGTACATAATAAATAACTTAGGTGAGCTGTAGTGAAGACAATAACTTCCACATAAAACAATAATTACGTAATAAGATTAAAAAGAATCGTAAATGAGGTGATAAAGGCTTACAGTTCATAAGGAGTCTATTTAGTTATCTGTAAAGGATTTGAAAGTTGTTAATTCAGCCACTAATCACGTGTCTGTTAGTACGTCGCTTAATGTCTCTCGTAATCTTCTCACTAATTTCGCGAACTTTTTTTTTCCAAGCGTTTCAGGTTACCAATCCACAATCAAATCTAAACACGCTTCTAGTTTCCAATCCAATTTTTCACACGCTTCAGTACACCAATCCACAATCATATTTTTCGCACGCTCTTTCCTATTCGTCACAGGTTGGTCCAATCAACACTTTTCTTTACCAGGATCATTTTTTAGTCTCCTTGAAGACAGATGTCTGTGGTGAATTTACATTTTTCTTACCTTACCAACTAGCGCTGCAAAACCCGGATTTACATAAGAACTCACAGGAAAAATCAAAACTGGGCACTCAGGATTCTTGTTTTAACACATAATAAAAATAAATCGTTTCCTCTTGTAATATTTAACATGCAGTATTAGCACGGTTAGTTTCCTATACTCTCTGTAAACGTCATATTGAATTATGATATTTTACCTACTAAACACCACCTTTCCTCTCATCTTTAATAAGTATGAGATTTTTACATACAAAGAAAACAATAATTTACCTTCAACTCTTGTAACTATGATATTTTGTTTACTAAAAACTATTTCATTTGTTATTTTCCGCTGACTGTAACACTTTAATAGAGTACTCAACTTTTTCCACTTGTAATTTATTGTTTTGTTTCCGGATACTTCATGCTGTAAGGGAAGCGATGTTCTGTTTTTAAATAGAAATGTCATGTATAGACAAAGCGTACTTCACACCACCCACACACATACCCCTACACCCATAAGCCACACCATCATACCCCCAGCCCACACCAACAACCCTACACCACCACCCACAACCCACTCCTACACACCCACCCACACAAAAAATCCCAAACAGTATCTGAATTCACAAACTAATCCACAAACACCCTCCTCTCTCTCTCTCTCTCTCTCTCTCCTCCTACAATTCTTTCACGACGAACTAATTTAAACTTGTGATAACTTGTTAACCCACACACCATGTTTTGCTTCAAGTTCACACACACACAAGTCTAGTGAGGAGGAAGGGAGGGATAAATTTATTGTTGGCAGTAGAAAGAAAACTGTGAATTGGGTGAAGAAGTTGTGTGTTTTGTCGTATGGTTGTGTGACATGGAGAGAGAGAGAGAGAGAGAGAGAGAGAGAGAGAGAGAGAGAGAGAGAGAGAGAGAGAGAGAGAGAGAGAGAGTTCTGGACTTTTCTACCCCTTAAATATCTACCGTTCCTCTGTCTATTTCTCTGTTCATCTACTAATCTCTAACTTACATCATCTATCACGTGAGAGCTTCTACCAACCATATGTTCTACCACTTGTCTACTACTCATCTCATCTACCAGTCAGCTCACCTCCCAATCACTTCATAATCAATTAATGATTCAATGTTTGTCAGTGTTTCTTTTCTTTCCCAGGACGTGAACAACCTCGTCATTGTCAAAACTTTCACTTTTCCCAGGACGGTCATAGTTGTTAGTCTCAGGTCCTGTTCTCTCCTGCGTCAGTAGAGGAGGAAGTGAGCCAGTCTGTTTTATCTATCTTTTATATAACCTGTGTTTACCCAAGGGACCAGGAATGTACTTTTCTTGAAACTTTGAGGTGACGGATTGTAAAGTTTTCTCTGACATTTTAAAGATCTTGATACGAGAATCCTGGCGATATGTTTATGGCCGCCAGGTTCGAGTGAACTTCATCTCACTGGTTCCTGATATATAGGAAACAAGTGGATGGGTTACTTCCTCAAGACTTCACTGACCGTCATTTTTGTTAACATAAACTTGGACAACTTTCACGTCAACACCAGAGAGGTAAATGTCTCAGGGGTTCTGTGGGTTAAGTAATTGCGTGAGGATGAGACTGTGTTCCTCCTTAGTTCCTCCTGAGTTCCTCCTGCACTTGTCCCACCATCAGACAGGGATCATGGGGCCACAACTCACAGCTATTCACGCCTGAAGAAGTTCCAAGACGTGTTTTTTTTCCCTTTGGTATTGTGGAGGCGTTAAAGAGAACCTACTTTATGGTAATGGCTTCTGGCGGTTCCCTTGCCTCCCTTTCACGGTGACCACTGACTGTAAACACTAAACAGGACGGCACGAGGTGAAGCCAGTCATCTCTGCTTTGGTATTTTCAACTTTAAATTATCTCTCTCTCTCTCTCTCTCTCTCTCTCTCTCTCTCTCTCTCTCGTTGAAACATAGATGCTTGTATTGCCATGTAAGAATCCAAGAATCTTTCTCAGTAAACACACTACCAAATATTACTTCATCTGTCTCCCTCTCTGGACTGATATACAAGAGAGCTATTTCTCAGGACCACTCAAGACTATATAGTTTTCCAGGACCACTTAAGACCATAACTCCCAGGACCACTCAATACCATAACTCCCAGGACCACTCAATACCATAACTCCCAGGACCACTCAAGACCATAACTCCCAGGACCACTCAAGACCATAACTCCCAGTACCACTCAAGACCATAACCCCAGTACTCCCAAAGTACCCTCAAGACATAACTCAAGTACCACTAATACCCTAACTCCCAGGACCACTCAATACCATAACTCCCAGGACCACTCAATACCATAACTCCCAGTACCCCAGTCCAAGACCATAACTCAGTACCACTTAATACCATAACAGGACCACTCAACCCCAGGACCACTCAATACCATAACTCCCAGGACCACTCAATACCATAGGACCACTCAGGACCACTCAATACCATAACTCCCACTCCAGGAGTACCACTCATACCATAACTCCCAGTACCACTCAATACCACCTCAGGACCATAAGGACCATAAGACCACGCTCCCAGTACCACTCAATACCATAACTCCCAGTGCCACCATAACTCCCAGTACCCTCAATACCATAACTCCAGGACAGTACCACTCAAGACCATAACTCCCAGTACCACTCAATACCATAACTCCCAGTACCACTCAATACCATAACTCCCAGGACCACTTAAGACCATAACTCCCAGTACCACTCACCATAACGCCACTCACCATAACTCCCAGTACCACTCAATACCACTCATAACCATAACTCCCAGTACCACTCAATACCATAACTCCCAGTACCTCAATACCAAACTCAGGACCACTCCATAACTCCCAGTACCACTCAATACCATAACTCCAGTACCACTCAATACCATAACTCCCAGCACCATCACCATAACTCCAACCACTCCCAGGACCACTCAGTACCACTAACCCCACCACTCAATACCATAACTCCCAGACCATAGACCATAACTCCCAGTACCACTCAATCACCATAACTCCCCTCAGTACTCAAGACCATAACTCCCAGTACCACTCAATGCCATAACTCCCAGGACCATAGGTTACCATCAATACCACCAACTCCCAGTACCACTCAATACCATAACTCCCAGGACCACTCAATACCATAACTCCCAGTACCACTCAATATCCATAATTCAGGACCCTCAAGACCATAACTCCCAGTGCCACTCAATACCACTCCCAGGACTCCCACTCAGGTACCAGTAGACCACTCAATACCATAACTCCCACTCAATACTAGACCACTCAATACATACCACCACCCCAGGACCACTCAATACCATAACTCCTCAATAACTCAGTACCACCATAACTCCCAGGACCACTCAAGACCATAACTCCCAGCCATAACTCCCAGTACCACTCAATACCATAACTCCCAGGACCACTCAAGACCATAACTCCCAGTACCACTCAATACCATAATTTCCAGGGCCACTCAAGACCATAACTCCCAGTACCACTCAATACCATAATTTCCAGGACCACTCAAGACCATACCAGATAAAACACAATTTCTCTGGAGTTTCGTCGTGGTAAAAAGTTTCCCGGTGGTGTACTTCTTCTTCTCCCACATCTTGAGGAAAACTTTGATGGATAAGTTGTCTATAGTGTAGAAAAAGTGTCTCCATCACACACACACACACACACACACACCCACACACACCCACACACACACACACACACACACACACACACACACACACACACACACACACACACACACAGACACACACACACACACACACACACACACTATTGGTTTGTTTCAGTTGTTGTGTCCGGTTGAGTGGAGAGATGAATAATTTATACCATGTTTGTCTGTCTGTCTGGCAGTGCTGTCCCTGTTCTCTCCCTGGCTGGAAATTTACGTCTCTCTCACCCTCTGTCTGTCTGTCCTTACACCTGGTTGACTGTATTACCTCACATTATTTTATTGTTTATATTCTACATCACAACACAAACCTGACCTACTCACTCTTTACGTCCGGTGATCAAACGCGAGATTCTGACACTTTCCAAATGACCTATTACTTGATCAATTGAGCCAATCATTTAGAAAACAAAATCTTTATATTTCTTTTTAATCCTCAACTGGTTAATTGATGTTCCAAAATTTTACATGTAATTTCCCATTTTTTTTGTGTTTTTTAGGGATGGAAATAAGTAGGAATGGTGATGTGTTTACCGCTTCAGTCTTTAGTTACTCAATCATCTGGAGGAAAGAAAATGTCAAGGGAAGATAATTTACTCATTTCTGATTTTTTTTCTTCTAGTCTGGTACACAGTCAGTCAAATAAGTTCACAGAGACTCAACACATATAAGGTAAGAAAAAAGATCTGGGAACGGTGTAAGAACCTCGCTTCCAAACGTACGATAAACGAGACCTCCCCTCCCCTATCCTTCCTATCCACCACTCCACTTCCCTTTCCTTCCTATCTACCACTCCCCTCCCTTATCCTTCCTATCTACCACTCCACTCCCCTATCCTTCCTATCTACCACTCCACTCCACCTATCCTTCCTATCCACCACTCCTCCCCTATCCTTCCACCTCCCATCTTTTCCTCATCACCCCCATCCTTCCTATCTACCACTCCACTCCACCTATCCTTCCTATCCACCACTCCACTCCACCTCTTATCTTTGCATTATTCTCAGATCGGTTGTCTCACCTTATACTAGCTGGGGGTCTGTGAATTTATTTGTCTGACTGTACACCTGTTATAGCTCTCTTCCTTCCCTCACACACACACACACACACACACACACAATCCAATCTAAAATGTTGTTGGCCCGACAGTATCTTCTATAACCATCTTCTACCTCAAATACAGTAAAGTTATACCCCCAAAAAATATTAACAACCTTGACTGCATAATTAGAGCCACATTGTTTTCACGTTAGTTCGAGGAAATTGATCAAGTTTGGGAACTCATTATTATCGTGGCGCTGCGATTTTTTTTATTATTATTATTTTTATTTTCGTTTTGCCTTCACTCGCTATCTGTTACACTGGAGTTCCTCGCTGATAAAAGTTTGTTGTTTTAAATCACCTAATGGATGGATTATTTTCCCCTGAATGTGAATAATGAAACTGTGTGTCATTTAATTTTACCAGAACAGAGAATTTAAATGTGATACTGCAAAGACTAGAGTGAATTGCTTACTACACACACACACACATATTTCTCTCTCTCTCTCTGAACAGTATTCTCAGTATAACAAAACTACACCAAATAATAATAGTACATAGCCTAGATGGATGATCGTTTAGATTCCCCCGAATGAGACCACCAGTGCAATGAATAGCCGGGCCAGCCTCACTACCCCAGAATTCCTGTCCTGGAATGTTAGGAATATTAGGAATCTCTCGAATATCAGAAGATCTAGAGTATTGTTCCCCGATATTCGAGGTATTTTAGATCAATATTTAGAACACAAGTAGAATATCTATCATGAAAAGGAGAAATATTATTTGTCTTTAGTGAGTATCGTAAGGTAAGAAAATCCTCCAGAAGGGAGTTGTTTTAATCCTCATATAATTGGAGTTTCTGGAATCTATTGATAGCACTGGAATCTATCTGCTTAGGTTAAAGATTATTTGCTGGCTTGTGTGGAAGCAAATTGTTGGGTCTTATTAGTGGGGTATTTTATTGTGGCGCTTACACACACACACACACACACACACACACACACACACACACACACACACACACACACACACACACACACACACACACACACACACACACACATGAACGTTGCTGTAATATTCACTCTCATGTCTCTATTTACATCAACCCAGGACGGAGCACATGTTACATCGGTATGAACACAGGAACAGGTTATAGCAATATAAGTGCTCGCAAGAATGAATTAATTTACCTATCACTGGGTGGCAGTGCTATACTGAAGGCTTAGTGTTCACGGTGTTACGACCACATTGTCTTGTAGTAACGTCAGATACATACAAACCACAACAGTAATAACAGTGAATGTGTAACAGCAAACAATGAATACTAGGCTCAGGTAAATTAACTAATAAAGAAGAAAGCTCAGGTGTTACCGAGAACGTTCCCACTGACTCACCTGGCCTACGCACGTGTGATCAGGGTACGACACTTATGATTAAAACAGATAAATTGTCCAGCATAGTTGTGGCTCAGTGTATGAATATATTACCAGACTTAGTGGCAGCACAACTGAGAGTATACCAACATCAAACAACACTTGGTGATATTAACTGTTTCAATACATTTAACAAAAGGCTCAGCAACTAAAACTATCAACGATACACTACAACATTATGAATATGGAGAACGATAATGAAATTAGTTGACAGTTTAATAAAAAAAAAATACTTTCCTGGGGTAATATATCATATGAAAGAGAAAATATTTTGTCCAAATTAGATTTGCAGATTAAGGAAATGTTCACAAACCTGCCCGCGAAAAACACTCTCATACTAAAGTTTTTGGTGTTTTAAATTGAATCAAGTTAGACTTTGACCAACATTATTTAATAAGTGTCCCTCAACAACGAACTGCTAGATAACATAACATTATTTTTTGTTTATATAGTGTGAGTACCCCAAAAATATCTAATCCTATGCTTATTTTAACCTGATCTAAATAGCACCGTGTTAAGAGGTTTATTTTGTTGTGATAAGTAACTTAATAGACTTCCCTCACATCTGGTGCGTCTCTGTTAGGTCAAGGTATTGCTCACAGGATCAGTAGAGGGAAAAGGGAACAGCTGGAGGCAGGGTGGTGGGCTGACGGCCACAACACTCGACTGGTTAAACAAGAACTGAGTGGTGTGTAGGGGCTGGCACTGCCTCAGGCCACGTGTTCCTGCCTCAGATCACGTGTCACTGCCCCAGGCCTCGTGGTACTGCCTCAGGCCACGTGTCCCTGCCTCAGGTCACGTGTGTGCTGCCCCCGGGCCTCGTGGTGCTGCCTCCAGGCCACGTGTTCCTACCTCAGGTCACGTGTCACTGCCCCAGACTCGTGGTACTGCCTCAGGCCACGTGTCCCTGCCTCCCAGGTCACGTGCGGCCACCTGCTACTCAGGTCACGTGTCGCTGCCTCAGGTGCATTGTGCCTGGGCCTCGTGGTACTGCCTCAGGCCACGTGTCCCTGCCTCAGGTCACGTGTCACTGCCTCAGGCCACGTGTCCCTGCCTTAGGACCAGCAGGGCCATAAATCCTGACATTAGACCACTCGCTAATATTGTTCCACACGGACCACCGCACACAGGTGGAATCCCTGGAACATCTGGAATCCCAGGAATTCTTGGAATGTTGGAATTCGTGGGGACATTGTGGCCTGTGGCTCACGTACTTCCAAAACGACGAGGGGAAAAGACCGTAGATGACGTCATAAGCTGGAGGTAACGAGAGAGTGACGTCATTCAGGAGCGAAAACAGTTTCTGGGAAGTTGGTGAAGGAGGGACTTTACGTATATGACTGTCGAAGGTGTGAGAGTTAGTGGACGATGACGACATAAAACGTTTTCAGGAATTACTATGAGAGAGAGAAAAAAGTTCTGAATAACGTTTAAATTGCTGGGGATAAATCGAGTAAGAATGTATGAACGAAATCTACGACAGTTTAGATGGATTTTACCATCGTTTGGTTCAAGTGTGAGTTTATGAGATGAACGTTATGAGGAATATTATGAGGCCCGGATGTTATTTTTGATTCTCGTGACTTTAGAGGTGTGTTAACGAGGTCATAAAGTCCTTATCTGTGACTCATGTTGGAAATCTCAACTACAAAATTGTATTGTTTACTTTGGATAGTTTTTACACCAGGCAGAGAGACGTTTGTATGTCCGGACAGAGAAACAGACTCTTTTGTTCACCCTCTCTTGCTCTTCTCCTTCTCTCCTTCACCCTCTCATTCACCCTTTCCTCACCCTCTCTTTCACCACCTCTACCTCCTCTCCTTCACCCTCTCATTCACCCTTTCCTCACCCTCTCTTTCACCACCTCTACCTCCTCTCCTTCGCCCTATTCTTCACCCTTTCCTCAGTCTCTCACCTCCTTCATCATTCCCTAACGTAAGCATCACCATTGTCTTCTACCAGGAATAGACCTGTTAGGACTGATGCCCATTAGGACTAGAGCCATTTGACTTCAGGACCATTAACATATAAGAGGGAGAAGTGCATTAAGGTTAGTTAATTAATGGCTCCATCCTCCACTCTTATCTAATTTACCTGGAGAAAGAATAGAACAGGTAGATAGGAGGATAAATGAGGATAAATAGATAAATGTTAAGTTAGATTGATAAATATGCAGTTAACAATAGATAAATAGTCAAATCGATAGATAAAAAAGGTAAATATGTACTAATAGACAGACAGACAGACAGAGAGACAGACAGAGAGACAGACAGACAGACACACAGACAGAGAGACAGACAGACCAATGATAATGCCAACTTCATATACAGGAATTAATATACAGGATATATATATTTTTTCCTATGACACGCGAGATTGAAACTAATTAATATTACCTTTAATTAGACGGTGATTGATAGGTAATAAACGGGATAATAATAATACGTATATTTGCACTTTGATCGTTGAGAGTTTTATCTTTACCTTTTTAGCTCACCCAAAGTCGTACAAATTACCTCCATTTGTTTACCTGTTGTGCACCAGCTGACGGTAATCACCTGGTCATATATATAAAGGACAGGTTGGAAATTTTCATGTTGGTAACCCCTTAGTCTTACACACCTGCCTAAAATTATACTTTAATTTAGGTAGATTTTTTTTATTTAAGGTGTTGACGTTTTAGTATTGTTTCTCGTTGACGTGTAGTATTGTTTCTCGTGTGTGTGTGTGTGTGTGTGTGTGTGTGTGTGTGTGTGTGTGTGTGTGTGTGTGTGTGTGAAATCTTATTATTCTTTTCTTCCTATCTTCTATTCCCTCTCTCTCTCTCGTCCTCCCTCTTCCTTCTTCCTCCTTTCACATCCTCCTCCTACCTTCTTCCTCTCTTCCCTCCCTCCTTCCTTCCCTTCTTATACCTCCTCACCAGTCCATCTCTCCCTTCGTTCCGCCTCTTAGCCGACACACTTCCTCAGCCAATAGAAAGCTTCCACAAATTCTCTTCCACATTTTGAAGTCCGTCATTCCCTCTCTCTCTCTAACCTCCTCACTCTCTCTACCCCGCCTCTCCCCACACTTTAAAATTCCTCCTCCCTCACACACACACTTTCTTCCCACGTCACCACTTTCCTCCAAAACACACCTACTTTCCCAACCCAGCTATTTCCTTTCTAGACATTTCCTGTACACCTTTCAATTTCTTCTTTTTCACTCGCTGCCTTTAAGAATCTCTCCCCCTCACCTCCTTCTCTTCCACTTGGCATCACTTCTCAGTTTCTTTGGCTGGTGTGAGAGAGAGAGGGTGGGGGGGTAAGTTCCACCACTATCCTTCTGGCATCACTCTAAGCCACTTCGACGTCAGGAAGTCGACATTTCCGGGTGGTCAGATTGGGTCGACAGGAGACGGGGGGGGTGTGGGTGGACAAGGGGTGGGGTGTAGGTGAATAGGGTGTGGTGTGTGGGCGGATGTTTTGGTGATGTTGACATAGTTTATATCAGAAAGGTTTTGATAGCTGGCTGATGTAGTTTTTTATTTCACTTTTGTGTTGTTTTTTGTTTTATCTTTTTACTCAACTAATATTGTCAGGTTTTATCCTTTGTTTGTTGTGGTTGTTATTGAACGATGTTATTGTTGTTATTATACGTAGATATACTTAAATATCGTTTATACTTCCATATATACTTAACCATTAAATATACTTATAGGAAATATCTTTATTCATACATTCTCTCATACAAAAAAAAATACACTGGATTATTCATAGTTTTTACATACACCTCAAAAAATCATGCACTTTTTCACATGCACTTTGGAAACATTCATACACTTTTTGACATACATTTTGTGCACATCATACAATATTTCTTTCAATGACCTCGCCGTAACCTCATGCTTACACTGACAGTCGAGCGAAAAGCCATCCCGAGCGAGAATTTTACGCCTATTGACACTAAAAAAGGAATATACTGGTTATGTAAAAGCTCCGGTAATGGAACGATTCAGAGGCGAAAACTTTACTCCCTGACAATTTTTAATCCTTCATTTCAGAGTAATTTCACGAGGATTTTATCTGAGTATTGAAGTACAATTTTAATCACCTAAATTTTTTTGTTGGGATTCTGTCTATTATTCACTAAAATTTGGGGATTAGTACTATTATATATTTAAATTTAGGGATTCATTTGATTTTTTAATTTAAATTCTGAATATTTCCTCGAAATTTTGACCAAAATTCGGGGATTCGATCTACACTCTGCATACACTTTGTTAGGTAAGTCAGACACATAGGCAGACAGAGAACACGTGATAGCTAACAAACGAAGCTCTATACCATAACCCAACACACCGAGGCATCACAACACAACCCGTACATAATTCACTCTCCCTCTTAGTCTTGGAAGAGCTCCCCAACACCGTCTCTATCCCCAGGTCATAAAACTAATGAACATTGACGAAGAAATGACCTCATATGTGTCAATTAGTGCCCATCAAACACTATATAGGGTCACGGAGAAGTGTCATTAAGATGGTTTATTTAATTGACAATACAGGGGAAAAAATTGGACTTTTATGACAGTTGCCAGATATGGTTTTTTTCTATTTTTTATTTCTATTTTATTTTTTGTTTACGTCTGTCATCTGTCACTGCCTAGGATGAATTGTGTCTTTGTGGGCATTATTAAATCTAGTTCAGGGTTGGTGTGTGTGTGTGTGTGTGTGTGTGTGTGTGTGTGTGTGTGTGTGTGTGTGTGGGGTTAGGTTAGGTTAGGTTTGCGTCTATATAATCTACCTATGATATATTTTTTCACTATTATTTGTTAGATAAGAAACTGGCCACATTAAGACACGTGAACGAATCCAATATCACCGCCCCCAAGCACCTACCCCGCTACCCTACCCCTCCCTTTCCTTCCCCTTCCACTCTCCCTGCCTTTCCGACCTCTCCCCTACTTCTGCCCCTACCCTCCTCTCTACCCCATTCCTCCCTTTCCTTTTCCCTTCCACTTTCTCTGCATCTACGACCTCTCCCTCCCCTCCTCCTTTTCCTCTCCCCCCCTCCCCTACCTCCTACACCCCCTCTCTCCTCCCTGGCCCCATATGGTGATGATACGTCTTAAGAAGTATCTCACCAAGGTGTTTGATTCCGGAAATTGGAAAAGTTTGTCAGTGACAGATTGAAGACTGGGAGGATTATGGCGAGCAGCGGAAGACCTTGTTGTATAATACTGAGACTTGGTGACATGTTGTGGTTATGAGGAAGTCGACTTGTATCTCTTGTGACGACGGAGGATGAGCTGTACTAAGGGGAATATATATATGTATTTTTAGGGTGGTCATACCTGTTCTAGCTGCCCACTCCCAGGC
>NW_024713650.1:159741-174741 GCF_018991925.1 Homarus americanus | reverse complement strand
AATAATAATAATAATAATAATAATAATAATAATAATAATAATAATAATAATAATAATAATAATAATAATACTAAAAGAGGAACGTTTAGAGGCAGTATTTGATAGCGACAGGTGTTGGGTATTTACAACATACACCAAAGGTTTTTACTCACATAATATCACCTGATCCAACGGGTATTATTAAAATAAATTTGCATATGGTAATATTAATAGTTTATGCTGGTGTTTACGCTAATACGAGTTCATATTTGGTGAATTTTAAATTTACATATTAAAACACCCAAACTTATATTGAAGAACATGGTGAAGTGAGCGTTTGTCCTCACCCGTCTCACCCTTGGCCTCACTAGTGTTTGTCCTCACCCGTCTCACCCTTGGCCTCACTAGTGTTTGTCCTCCCCAACCTCGCCTTTATCCTCCCCAACCTCGCCTTTGTCCTCCCCAACCTCGCCTTTATCCTCCCCAACCTCGCCTTTATCCCCCCCAACCTCGCCTTTGTCCTCACTAGTCCACGTTAACTACTGTCTTAAAACACTGTATAACTCCCAGACGATAATCCTTCCCTCCCGTTATTTTAGCTTCAATTATTCCGAGAAAAAAAAATCCTATAAATCTGAAATATTCTTAAATCTGAAAAATCCTTATGAATATCAAATGGTGTAGTTGTAGATCCTTTTATCCTGCTACTGTTGGAGGAGTCTATACAGGATAATCCCTTCGTCCCCTTTGTAAGCCTCTCTTATCCTAATATCGTGATGGACCAAAGGGTTAAACCATTGCACTCAAAGAGTTAAACCATTGCACTCAAAGGGTTTAAATATTTATCCTCATATGGTTAAACTGTCTTCATTAAAGCGTTAAAACATGGTTATCAAAGGGTTAAAACATCGCCCATAAAAGGGATAAACCATCATAATCAAAGTTTAAGTCAGGTTAGGTTAGGTTAGATTAAATTAGGTTAGGTTAAGTATGTGTTTATACTGAGTCTTCATATATCTTAGAACAAAAACAAATAAACTTACTCATGTAGAAAAAATACATCATCAGCCATGTAGGAAAAACACTTATTGAGCTGACTAACGCAAGCTAAATATTAATCTTCATATATTTTCACTTTATTGAAAAAGAATAGCGATTTTTTAATGGACGTATTTTAGCGAACAAAGATAGATAACACTTTTACGGTATGAGAGATTGGGATCACAGTCAGACAGACAAACAGACAGACAGACAGACAGAGATACAGACAGACAGACACACACACAGACACACAGGAGATACAAAGATAGAGGGAAAGAAAGATACTGATATTTAAATGCAGGAAAACAAATTGAGAAACAGGTGGAAGAAGACTGAGGGAAAAATGTATATAGCAAGAGAAATACTGAGAAGAGACGAACGTTATTACGGAGATGCAGGGAAGACAGGGGAAAAGAGTCAGGGAGAAAATGTGTGAGTAATGGCTGTGGTAAGTGCATGAGATAGGGGAAAAACAAGGAGGGAGGGAAAGAAGATGAGAGAGAGAGAGAGAGAGAGAGAGAGAGAGAGAGAGAGAGAGAGAGAGAGAGAGAGAGAGAAAAAAAATTGGAAAAATATAAGATTATCAACATATGGCGTTAAATCATTGTACTCAAGGAATGATGCCACTGTACTCAAGGGGTTAACTCATCGTACTCTTAGAATTAATGTGCTCAGGGGTTAAATATTTCACTCTAATCCTCTGGCAATGAAGAATAGCCCAGATAATATTTACAGTAAGTCAGCGTCACTCTCCACGTTCAAACACAGTTAGAATACAGTGCAGTTTTCATGTGACCCTTATTTACAAGCACTTGGTGAGAGGAGAAAAAACAAAGTTTAATTTGTTTTTTTTCTTTTTCGGGCCCAAACAAACAAACACCCCCCGACCCCTTGCCTGGAACCGAAGCCAAATATTCGTACTGAAACTATGGATTCGTTAATTTTGTCAAAGTTTGGTAGTTCTACATCGTGCCTACACACACACACACACACACGCACACACACACACACACACACACACACACACACATATACATACACGAGGAAACATATAGCAGATCGCATGGGTAATATCATTCACGTGTCCCTAAAAATATAGAGTCAAGGAGTAAACTATTGATAATGGATACAAGATCCCTCTTTCTTAACTCCATCCCTCCCTCCTCTCCCCCATTCCTCCAACCTTTCCTTTTAATCTTCCTACTTCCCCTTTTCCTCCCTCCTTCCCTTTCCCCTCCCTCCCTCCCCTATTTCATCCCCCCTTCCCTCCCCTCTCACCTTTAACCCCTCCCTCCCCAGCATGTTGTCTCACCCAAGAGGAGTCGGCCACCAGTTTAATGCCTTGTTCTTGGCAGCTGTGAGACGTTTACTCACCCAAGAGATGATGGGGGAGAAAATAAAAGAAAAAAATGTTTTACAAGCGAACTGTCTCAAGCCCCTTTTACGATCAGTGGAGCGTGAATTACTACTCGCAGGCGTGAGAGAAAGGCGAGAGAAAGGCGAGAGAAAGAGAAATGAGGCAGAGAAAGATGACGAGAGAAATATGTAAATACACACACACACACACACACCTCTTCCTCCCTGTGCTTCTTCCTCCCATTGTTTTCCTCCCACGCCCTCCCTCACCTTCTCTTCTACATTCTCTCACTCTCTTATTTTTTTCCTGTTCCACTGAATCCATTTAGTCTATGTCTCTTTTGAGTTCTTCCCTCTCTCTTTATTTCTTCCACGTGTGTCACGCTTTATAGGTGTCTAGTCTCTCTCTCTCTCTCTCTCTCTACCACTCCTTCTCTTTATTTCTCTTCACCGTCATATCTATCTCTCTCTACTTCTTCTCGTTCACTTCTTTTCTCTCCATCATCAACCTGAAGGCTGTGTTTTGCTCGTTTTTCTGACAACAGGATTTTAGCCCAAACCTGCCGGGTGTAGGAAATGGTACGGTGTTCTTTTAAGGTAATGGTTGGGTAGTGGGCGTTCTTTTAAGGTAATGGTTGGGTAGTGGGCGTTCTTTTAAGGTAATGGTTGGGTAGTGGGTGTTCTTTTAAGGTAATGGTTGGGTATTGGGTGTTCTTTTAAGGTACCGGGATAAAGGGCGTTCTTTTAAGTAATGGTTGGGTATGCCCTTTTTAAGGTAATGGCTGGGTAGTGGGCGTTCTTTTTAAGGTAATGGTTGGGTAGTGGGCGTTCTTTTTAAGGTAATGGTTGGGTAGGGCGTTCTTTAAGGTAATGGCGGTAGTGGGCGTTCTTTTTAAGGTGTAATGGTTGCAGTGGGCGTTCTTTATGCATATTGGGTAGTGGGTTTTTACGTAATGGTTAGTATTAAAATTCTTTTTATGTACATGGATAAAGATCATCCTTTGGTAATATGCGCGTTCCCTTTAGAGATATACCAAGTGGAGTGTGATAATGACGCCTCTACATTTATATGCGGCACCGGGAGTTCTTTAGGCCCTGATGGTAAAAACCTTTTGCATTGTTCACTCTTGTGGATGTACAGCAGAGGGCGCTTTAGTAGGGGTAATAGCTAGGTAATTTGGCAGAGAGAGAGAGAGAGAGAGAGAGAGAGAGAGAGAGAGAGAGAGAGAGAGAGAGAGGAGGAGAGAGAGAGAGATGTCCTCAACAGTGATGGAGATTACGATGTTCTATGACAGTGGATGACAGAAGGTGTGAGACCTGCAGCAGTGATGGTGTGTGTTCTGACGGTGGTAATGGTGTGATGGGTGTAGAGGCTGAAGTGGTGTGAGTGTTGCTGTATGATAGGAATATATAGTCTTCCTGCATTTCTTAAAAGTGCAAAAGGACTAATATTTTTGTAAAAGAGAGAGAGAGAGAGAGAGAGAGAGAGAGAGAGAGAGAGAGAGAGAGAGAGAGAGAGAGAGAGAGAGAGAGAGAGAAGAAAAGTCCGAGAGAATAAAAACAAAACTATTTATGGGGATTCGATTCAAGAGGAAATAAATAAATGTTTTATCTTATTACAAACTACCAGGGAAACACAACTTCTATCAATTCAGTCTAAAATTAGTGAAAAACACAATAACACTATATTAATCTTCGCCCACAACTCACACTCAAAAAATACATATATTTCTTTTAATTAAGTTCAAAACTAATACAAAACTCATTATATATTAGTTTAGTTCAAAACGCCCTAAAATAAACCCGATAAAGTGTTATTTTTTAATTTAGTCCCAAAACTGACACAAAAAGTAATCTAGATGGAACACAGCGTCGCCCTCCCCCGTCACCTACAGTCAACAAATATCCAACTCAACAATTTTAATTAAACCAATTACATGTGGCAGCTAGTAATATTGGGAATTATCAAATGTCATCACGTTACGTATTGACTTTGATGTTGAATTTGATGGTGATATCGTTCTCATTGCTGTTGTTGGTGTGTGTGTGTGGTGTTGGTGTGTGTGTGGTGTTGGTGTGTGTGTGGTGTTGGTGTGTGTGTGTGTGTGGTGTTGGTGTGTGTGTGTGGTGTTGGTGTGTGTGTGGTGTTGGTGTACGTGTGGTGTTGGTGTGTGTGTGTTGTTGGTGTGTGTGTGTTGTTGGTGTGTGTGTGTTGTTGGTGTGTGTGTGGTGTTGGTGTACGTGTGGTGTTTGGTGTACACCCTCCTACACCGGCCATCTCCTCTTCTTCTAGCAGGTAAAATCTTTCTTCCCCCTCGTGTGCATTCGCCTCTTTTCACCGTCTGTTTACATCTTGGTTGGGAATACAAATAGTGTTCAACTCCCTGGGATATCCTATATGAATGAGGCTCCTGTATGCAAATTGCTTATGCAAATTATATGAGACAGGATCTCAATGAGAACGATATATATTTGGTCTCTGTATGTAACTGCCATTATAGTTGGTACATAATGTACTAACCAGATACAGGTATTAATAAGATGCAGGTATTAATAAGATACAGATGTTAATAAGGAACAGGTATAACCACTAGCAAGAGAAATCAGAAGTAAGACTGTCTATTTATCCTGTGTAAATATCTGGGAATAATTTTATGTATCTAATAGGAACTTAGGGAGGGGAGGTTCGGTGTCAATGTATAGGGATTCATCATTATATTTCCACCAACAGAAAGAATAAATATGTATTGTCCTCTTAAGTAATTTGATCAGCGTCCTGGCAAGGCAATGAATACTAAGATACTAAGAACGACACCTGGCCATCCACCTTACCTACGCTGTGTCATGGTAAACACTGCAAGAGTGGAAAATAAAAATATCATTATTATTATTACCATCATCACTATCTTTTTTTTATTCATATCAAAATTAATTTACGTGTACATACAATTTATAATTTGTTATTCCCTTTTTGGGTAATGCAATTTAAATTAAACGTTGCTAAATATTTAACATCAATGAAAATTACACACACGAAAATTATGAAACAAAACAGAAATTACAAAATTCCCAATACGCTATTGACAAAAATCGCGCCAACCAATTATACGCAAGAGGGAAATCCCGTCTGTTTACCGTCATCATGTAATGTTTATGATAATTTATATATACACACAGACATAAGATAGAGTAAAGCTGAGATAAATTATGTACTATTTTGACAGGTGTGTCTCAGGTACTGTGTGTTGTTGACGTACACAGACAGGTGAGATGAACGATTAAGGTGTACTTGATGATGGTGAAGAACATTTATTATAATATTTGATAAATCATGTGTTTGTGGAGCCCCGTAATAATATTTTTTTTTCTGCCTTTGGAAGAAAAAGTAATTAAAACTTTTAATAGTTAATTAGCGTCGGTAATCGTTTAGTAATTTGGAAAATACTCTTAGCAATTTATATTACATACGCAGTAATAAACTTTGCTAATATTTATATGTGTTTATATATCAAAAAATTATATACTAGCTAAATACACATTTTTGTTTATATAAACATCAATCAACATCTATCTAACAATTTCTTATATAAAAAAAAACTCTAAATGGCAAATGAACACTTATGGCAATAGTCACCACTACTAACTATCGCTTCGTTGTTTTCCCTTCACATTCTAAGTCTCTGGCAGACATTATCCTCAGAGTGGTGTGTTATCGTGGTGGTCACCCTTAGGCGCCCAGGATAATGGTATCTGATCCTTTGGTGAAATGTTCCTTCTGCTAATGGGAGAGCTTTGTTGAGTGAATAGATGTCCGAGAGAGAGAGAGAGAGAGAGAGAGAGAGAGAGAGAGAGAGAGAGAGAGAGAGAGAGAGAGAGAGAGAGAGAGAGAGATAAGCACAAAGACAGACAGACAGACAGACACATAGACAAGAGATACGGAAAGGTTGTAAATTATAACTCAAAACTGTAAACTGTAACCCAAGGCCACTAATCGTCCCCCAGGTCTCGTGTTTACCTGTGTGTGGAGGTAATTGGTCTTGGCAGTTGTTATTACCTGTGTGTGTAGTGTAGAGGGGAGGACTGGTATTATTAACACTGCTATTATAAACCAGAGTCTCATATATGTATTGTATGTACCTATGAATGGAGGCTTTCACATACAGGTAATTGTCCGTATACAACTACCCACCTGTAGGTACTCTCCCTTACATAACTCTCCCACATACAGGTACTCTCCCTTACACAACTCTCCCACATACAGGTACTCTCCCTTACACAACTCTCCCACATACAGTACTCTCCCTTACACAACTCTCCCACATACAGTACTCTCCCTTACACAACTCTCCCACATACTGTACTCTCCCTTACACAACTCTCCCACATACAGTACTCTCCCTAACACAACCTCCCCCCCTTTCCTCCCTATCACAAACACCATCACCCGATATTTATCCTAAAAGCCAATTGTGAAATCCATTACTATTTTTTCGGGGAATTTTTGGGGAAATATTTTTTTGAGTCAATTAGCATATAAATTAATCTATCACTCTAACAGCTCTCCCATTTTCCTACTAATAGACACAAATCCCAGGCTTAGGGGTGTTTTTATTTATCATGGCGGTGTTGGTGGTAGTTACTCTCCATACTAAATCTATTTGGGGTTAAATCAGGTGGCTAGAGTGTGTTAATTGTTTGTGGATTAATGCAGATTACTTCGTGCTGGGGTGAGTGTCAATAGATCTGAAGGTGTGTTAACGAGGAGTACTTGGTGCGTCAGAGGGCCAAGGGTGTAGTGAGGAGCACGTGACGTCAGAGGGCCAGGGGGTGTAGTGAAGACCTTGTGACGTCAGAGGGCCAGGGGTGTAGTGAAGACCTTGTGACGTCAGAGGGCCAGGGGTGTAGTGAAGACCTTGTGACGTCAGAGGGCCAAGGGTGTAGTGAGGAGCACGTGACGTCAGAGGGCCAGGGGTGTAGTGAAGACCTTGTGACGTCAGAGGACCAGGTGTGTTAAAAGGAGCTTAGTCTTATAAACGACACGGCTACGAATCAACAGTATAACAATGAATAATTATACACAGGCAAATACCATGGCGGTAAGTGACTAACAAAACATAACACAGACGTCTTGTGTTCATTAAGTTTGTTATTTAAATACGTTGATGGAAAATACGTAAACAAATAAAGACACGAACAAGATGTGAGAGAAATCACCAAACACCACGAGTGACTTTCGCCGTCAGACCACACAGAGGCGATACGTGGCGAGAATTGAGGAGGACAGACAGCCACACAGACAGAGTTATGTAAGACGGGTTGGAAGGCTGTAGAGCCTAAGGAAGACCCAGACAAATATAACCCCACAAAATTGTACAGAACATGTGGCGGCTGGGAGTGAAGAACCTCAGAAGTGGATGACGGTGTACGAGAGGGAGTGGAGGCTTAGCGTGCCAACCAAAATCTCGGCAAACCGTTAACATTATGTATTTAAAGAAAGATTGATAGGAAACTAGATATTATTATATGAAATATTGAGTAATTAATATCTATCATTGAGTAGTGAGTGATGAAATATGTATCCTTGGTAAAATATTTAATAGTTAATCGAACGCTGAAAAGAGACGAGAGCGCAGGGCCAAAATATTTTATATCCCTTAGAATTATTTTGTGATGTCAAATTTAAAGGATGAAAATGAGATTAGGTTCCCCAAAATATGTGGATGTTCACCAGTTGTGTAAACGAATAACTCATTACACGTGATGCCTGTCACTACTAATTACATTTACAGTAAGTGGAAACTCGTTAATTTAATCCTGGCTGGAAATACGAGAAATAAAGTGTTGTATCATAATATTCAGTTTTATATTAAGTCGATCAGATTTATCTAAATAACAAGGATTAACAACAGATTATTTTTATTAGTTTCTTTCTCATCAAAATATTTCCAGAATATGTTATCATCATCCACCATTGGCAGCGCGGTACGATATGTTTTCCCTCATGTAATTTTTCCCATAATTTTACTTATAACCATCGACAGGTGGAGAGCCTTTCTGTTAATGACATATAACACAGGTGAGTTATATGAGTGTCGTATAATAAGACCTGTCTTATGAAGGTAAACTTTGGCGATGAAACACCAATATGACAGCTATATCAATGTTCCTTACAACAGTAGGATATCCATAATGAACTCTGCTCCTGTTGTCTTACCGTTACCTGTTTGTCTGTTTTAAGCCTTATATTGACATGATTAACAAAGCTGTTGTATAGACTATTAGACTCATTCTATGTAAATAATAGATTTTTTGTGTAAGTTTTGCTTATTTTAAAATTATTTCTAATACTCACACAGGTAAGCTAAATTTTCAAAGTTCCAAAATAAAATATAACATTCATCCTAACCCAAGCTCCTGTTCACGAGACCAGAGTTTATGTGT
Organism: Homarus americanus; assembly: GCF_018991925.1. Lineage (NCBI taxonomy): Eukaryota > Metazoa > Arthropoda > Malacostraca > Decapoda > Nephropidae > Homarus > Homarus americanus. The sequence goes on along the minus strand of NW_024713650.1, from coordinate 165,924 downwards.
TAGTCCACGACTCCTTCAATATCACCGAGTCATTATAAAAAATAAACAAAATGTAGGGAGTTTGAATGGACAGTTAGTAATCAAGTCAAAAAAAGTTATACATATTTTTCTATCCTTCTCTATAAGAATACGAAATGTTCTCTGGCATATTTGACAACATTACTCTAATATTTATACATCCGCGCTGTAAATATGAACATAAAACCTCACTAGCATTTAAAAATCTATGTTTTGTTGTTGAAGAAAAAGATTAATTTTACTCGATGGTCATAAAAAATACGTTTTACCATTTTTTATGTTGAAATTTCTTCGGTTGGTGAAAATGAAAACAGAAAAGCTGAAGCCACTGGTTTTAACAAGAATTGCACACACACACACACACACACACACACACACACACACACACACACACACACACACACACACACACACACACACACACACACACACACACACACACCACTTCAGGGCAAGAGTCTCAGAGTGTTTGTGAGGGCACTATAAGAGATTGTCAGCTCAGGTGCAGTAAACAGATATATAATAATCTCCCTCCATGTGCTTCCGTCTTAGCACCTCCTACATATCTGTCTTTTCTCTTCCCTGGAAATCCATTCGCGATGCAATGTAGATAATGAAAGAGACGAAGGAATATCAAAGTAAGAATACACTTTTTATTTGTACACCGAGAGAAACTTTCATTTACATGTAGATGAGTGAGTGAACCGGATAGCAGCCATTATCGTTATGCAGATGATATGTAAATGAGGGAAATATATGCTTGTGATTTGCTGGAAAAGCCACGAGTCTTTTTTTACCAGATGAAAAAGATGTAATATATGACCACCGTTGTATACATAGTCCTTAATGACTCAAATGAATGGAAATGTTTATTAGAATAATCTGGTTAGGTTAGGTTAGTCTAATAAGGGGACATACTACGCATTCAATTAGTCTAGCAACACAATCATAATACACTTAACAACCCTTAACTACCTATATACACCAACTACCTGATAAGTTAAGCAGATAAACTAAAAAAAATACTTCCCAAAATATAACAGGAAACAAAAAAATTCTGGTTCGTCTACAATATCCCCTGAAATGTGTTATAAATATTTATCTTTTTCTTTAGGGGATTTTCATTGCGGTTCTGTACTAATGACCTCAACCACTTTGATGTCCAGCGATAAATATAATCAAGGGTTTTATTTCCGGTCGACAAATTATCATAACAGGTCAGTTTAACTGTAGCTTTGGTTGTGGGTAAAATGTGGTGTAAATTTGGGGTCGAAATACGGAATGAGTCGCTGGTTGGGATGTGACCGTATGCGAGGGAGAGAACGAGGGAGAGAACGAGGGAGAGAACGAGGGAGAGAACGAGGGAGATAGCGAGAGAGAATACGAGAGAGGCAGCGAGGGAGACAACTCTTCCTCTTTTTTCCCAGGATGGCGTTGACCATTCATCAAAAAGACCATTTGATGAGTTAAACTTTGACCAATTATTCTATACATCATTCTTTAACTATAATTATATTTTTGTGTCTCGAATGCCATTTGGTCTAACCTCACCTTACCTAACCTAATCCTTCCTAACTTAACCCTTCCTAACCTAACCTAAACTAACCATATTTATGAACAATGACCTAACTCAACATTAACCTCATTTACTGCAGTGGTTCAAGACGTGTTCCCGTGAGACTAATGTGATTGTTTTAAGAAATTATGCAAATGATTTCTTGATGAGGTGATCAATCTGACAATTTTTCCATCACTGACTCAATGATTCCATTTGATCCTCACAAAATACCAACAGAAAATAAATGAAATCCTTATGACTCGCTGTGATATAACGAGGGTTTATTATGGATTGGTTTTTGAGGTTAGGTTAGGTTAGATTAGGTACATAAAACTCCTAGTGAAATATTAGTAAAAAAAATGTTTTAATATCAATGTTTTTCCCTGAAAGATAAAACAACGTGTTTATTTTTCTTCATCCATAAAAGAGAATTTGTCTCTTTTTTTCCAAATGTCATGTTCTGTTTATTTCATTATATATGCCACCGTCTCTGCTCGTCTGTCTGTGTGTCTGTTAGTTTTTCTTTCACTGTCTCCATTTCTCTCTCTCTCTCTCCCTCCCACATCCGTAATCAAGACGCAGACTAATGCCCTGCGTCGTGTCGTGAGGTAAATTGTGACGAAGTTATGTAAATTCAGATGAAGCAATTTAAGCTTCCAATATATGTTTTATGTCCAAAAAGGAAGAAAAAATGAAATTCACTCTAATACTGTGAATAATTTTTCTTTAACCGACTTACCAAGACTCAGTGATACATTAAATTAACGTTAGGAAACATTACACGTTATGAGATATTTTCCTTTGAGTGAAATATTACAGAGATAAACAGGAGAGAGGTAAAGCTATGTGTACCTGACCTTGTTCTCTCAAAAACTGACAGCTAAATTATCTCTCTAACTTGAGTCGTCGGCAGAGTGTATCTGGCTCATGGACTTACAAAAAATTATGTCAGAATTCCAGTGAGAGATATAGAACTTATCTCATCACTAATTAACGATAACAAATATATTCCCTTTATTTATACATACGTGTACATATCACACTTCGACAATTTAAACCAAGACATTAAATTTAAACCAAGACAGTATAGAGTTGGTCATGTGAACGTCTTGGAAATGAGTTAATTCCTGTGGTTTATCTAATTTATTCACGACCTTGTTATTATCTATGCATAGACTGGTGACCCTGCATGACCCAACGTGTAACAAGGTTTGCATCACTTGTAAACCGCATTTAAAATAACTTGGTGACATAACTCTCTTGTTTGGGGAAATATTTCTCATTCCCCGGCGTTGTGACGCATGGACAGTTATTATTAGGTAGAGTAGTTCCTTTCAAGTACACTGAGAGACACGTGGAATACAACCAAACTAACGAAGGGTCAAGGTATGTCTTATCTCACACCCTAACATCCTTACAACATTTATGACAACCCAACTACTTAATCACCAACGACTGAGGAACTACAGCCCCATGAAGCGTGAGATGACTTAGTAATGACGTGAACAAGATCAAGTCTGAATGGTCGTGACGTAATCTTGTTTGTTTACTCGCATGCTCACAACCAGCTGCTGCATCTACACTTAAGTTCTCACCTTAGCTCTCTCTCTCTCTCTCTCTCTCTCTCTCTCTCTCTCTCTCTCTCTCTCTCTCTCTCTTACATTAAGTGTGTCAGGTCAGCGTCACAGTATAATTGTTGTCTGGTTTGGTTGTCTGTGTGTGGCTGTTCACGAAATACACCTGTGTCATTGCCTCGTTAATGATGTCTGTTGTTGAGTATAAAACCTTCCTTCTGTATGGCTAACATAATCAATATTCTGATAACATTAAAATAATATATACATCACCTGTCTGAACAGTTGGTCTCGTCACTAACGGTTTATTGTCACACACAGATGACAACACAAGCTGGGGTCTGACTTAGTGAGATCCACTTTGTCACTGTACGATCAACGGGTCTGTAGTAAATATTACACCCAATTATATTATACAATCACAAGACTTGATATAACGTGTGTGTGTGTGTGTGTGTGTGTGTGTGTGTGTGTGTGTGTGTGCACCTATCATGCGTATAAATATACAGTACAGTATGTATGTGTGCCTGCAAGTGTGTTATCAAGCCGTGGATAGACGTACACACGGCGCAAGAGTCGGCTCTAACATATGAAAAATCCAGATCAAAGTCACAGTGTTGCCAAAGTCGCACCTGACCAGGACAGTGTGTCAAACCCACCGTCGTTAGCCTGGCTACTCGAGTTCATTATATGTTAAAAGGTATAAGGTGCCAGGTGTCCAAGGCAGGTTATACCCTTGATGGGGTATAACACCTGGCTGATGCAGGATAAGAGGAAAGTGAGAGGAGAGTGAAGAGGTGGAAATAAGAGGGAGGGAGGGAGGGAGGAGTGAGAGGGAGAGTGAAGTGAGAGGGTAGGTAGGAGTATCAAGATTCACTCCCTCCTTGACTTGGTCTTTACGATCCACTGACGACGCTGGCAACGCTCCCGTCCTCAGGGAGTTTCAGGGTTCTATTGGAGGCCCTTTGCTAGATTACAAACCCTAAAATCCTTACACCAACTCGACAAATCCCTTATAGTTATCCCTAGTAATCACCGAATCCCTTTATAAAACCCTAAAACCACTTATTATAATATCTGATCCCATTACCCAACGTTAAAAAAGACCTAATAAACCTAAGTACAAATCCAAACCTAAAATCCCTTTAAAGAAATCCCCAAAAACTCTAGTCCCCCCAAAACATACAGTTAAACCCTGAACCTAAACTCTCCGGTATTATAGATCTTAAACCCCACTAATCCAAAACTTAAACCACTTTAGAGTAAGCCGTAACTCTCCTCTGTAACCCGTAATAACTACCCCCCCCCCCCTCACCAGGGCCTTCGGAGGGGCGACACTCTCAACCTTTTCACTTCCCCTCCACACGTCGTTAAAGTGACGTTCGATTCTCCTCATCACCTCTGCGGCAGATTCACTGACTTCATTCTTAGCGGGAAGGGAAAAGGAAAGTCCTTCTCCAGAGTCTTCTAAAAAAAACCTAATACAATCCAAGAGAGCAGAAAGGGAAAAAATAGGCTGTACATTTCTCTGACGAAGTTTAGAGACACAAATGATTCTCTGAGGGACAGTTTATGCAGTCGACGGAGCTGAAGATCTTTACGAAGACACTGAGTATGTTGCACTAGGCGGAGGAAGTGAATTATTGCCTCACTTATGGACCATTTCGACCTGTGACGCCTATACCAGCAGGAGGAGTAAGACTAACACGTATTAAAGAACTGAGAGACTGAAAATGAAAGGAATTGTTATGTATACTATTTATTTTTAAACAGCCTCGATCTGGATGATGCAGATTATATAAATAGAAATGTCACTGCAGGCACCATGTAGAGGCAGCGTTCATCAAGCTTAGTACCACCATATACAGTGTTGATAGCTCTTCCTGACACACACACACACACACACACACCACCCGGCAAATGTTCCCACATATTTACAATTCCAACTCTGATGTAATCCCTCGCTGCTGCCCCACCCAGGAGTTACTCAGTGCTGGTGTTACTGAGCGGATTAACAACACTTCACATTAGGATGAAGAAACTATATTATGGGTTTGTTTTTCTCTTAACATAAAAGATAAATTTGAAGACGTAAGCTGTTAGTGCCGCCTGGCTCTTCACCAGAAGCCCGCAGTGTACGGGATCCAGTTAGCCTTGAAACATAGTTGTTTATGTAGATATTTACAGACACACAAACATACATACATATACACATCCCTCGATATATACGTGTGTGTGTGTGTGTGTGTGTGTGTGTGTGTGTGTGTGTGTGTGTGTGTGTGTGTGTGTGTGTGTGTGTGTGTGTGTATGTGTGTGTGTGTGTGTGTGTGTGTGTGTGTGTGTGTGTGTGTGTGTTTGTGTGTGTGTGTGTGTGTGTGTGTGTGTATGTGTGTGTGTGTGTCCGTATGCTGTATACCCACACAGTCAGAGATGGGAGACATTCGCAGCACATCATCACTGGCAATAACAGCCAGACTGACATAGTCGTTTGATGTTTGGCTGACAAAGGACACAACGTCATTTTATTAGTCGATTTTACACCTGAAATTTGACCAACACACACACACGAAACTTGTGCGACACAAACATGATGAAAACGTTGATAAAATAATTTGGTGTTAAAATTATTGCTTGTTATTAGTAAGTATTTTTTGTTGGATACTTCAAGACTTGTCCTCCATGTTGAGCTCGACAGTGGTTCGACCCGGTCAAGATAAACATTGCTATTTTACCCAACTGTTGCCCTTCAAGTTACATGTGTAGAATAAACAACTTTACCACGTTTACTGTACGCTAGGGATATGTTCTTCTCATTGGCTATAGTTGAAGACTTATATACGGTTTAGTTATGAGAATAAGCAGAAGCAAAAGTGGTGAAGCAGTGGAGCGAACACCGGGGTCCTCACAGTACCGGATCAAACCACAACTTTAATCACACTTCTTTTACCAACATCACTAATAAACTAATACTCAACCGCGGAAAGTTACATTAATTCTAGGGTGTAATTGTTCCTCGTCTTAATGATTTTCCAG
>NW_024713650.1:155179-159641 GCF_018991925.1 Homarus americanus | reverse complement strand
CCCCCCTCCGTTACATTGGTGGCAGCTTGTTTGTCCCAGCACATTAATCAAAAAATAATAATTAAAAATCCACACAAAAAACCTAAAGGAATTCACACAAATCCAACCATTACACACCATCACATTCTGGGAAAAAAAAACATGCTTCACATTTTCCAAGCAATTTATTTCCATTTCACGATAAAGGTCGGAAATAATTCGTAAATCAAGGAAATATATTCATCTCCTTCTATTGGTGGTCGCTTGAGGTTACATTAAGCGGGGGAGGGAGGGGGGAGAAGGGGGAGAGGGCAGGTGACTTGCTCGTTAAAATGGAAGTGGTTTTACTCTACTTGGTTTAACCTCTCCTACTTCTGGTTTATAATTTGAGAAATTGAAAGGTGGTGGGAAGTAAGTGAGAGGGGTGAGTGGGTGTGGGTGGTTAGGGATGATTGGGTGAGTGGGTCAGAGTACGTGAGTAAGAGTGGTGGGTGAGAGAGAGTGAGAGTGAGGTGAGGGAGAGTGGTGAGTAGGAGGAAGGTGTGAGAAAGGAGTGGGATCGTGAAAGTGAAAGAGTGAGAGTGGTGAGTGGGAGAGTGACTGGGAGAGAATAAGAGGGGCTGTCAGGATGCATTAGTTAACAAGAGAGAGATTTTTTAATTAAATTCCTAATATCAATATACCTGTAGGACAGACAGACAGACAGACACAGACAGACAGGCAGGCAGGCAGACAGACAGATAGATAGACAGACAGACAGACAAACAGACAGACAGACAGACAGAAAGAAATAACAGTCATAGAGCAGTACGATATGTTTTCCGTCAGGCAGCAGCACCCAGGCAGCACGTCACCTTGTCACTGTAATGTAATACTGTATATATAAACAGTTCACTCTCTCTCTAGGCCTCACCTCATCAGACGACCAATTGTTAGTCACCCTTGTGTATTATATCAGGTCGAATTGGTTAATATAAGCACACTAACACGAGGGATCAAAACAAAAGATAGTTCCAAGGTATCTCATATGGTATCTATATGATATTCGAATGTATTATTGTACCTGTTGTATTTGATGTTAATTAACTTTGAAGGTAAAACCACAGGTAAATAACAATATCAATAATTGTTATTTTTTTTAATTAGAGTAAACATATTTATTTAATTTGGTTGGTAATACTCGACTGATAATGTGTAAATAAATGATGTCTGTTTTAAAATCGTTAAGTTGTGTAATATCTCGGTTTAATATCAGGTAATCTATTCTGTTGATATCTGACTTAATTGTGTTATCCTGCATCTGTTTCTCTGCTTTATGGAGACTTGTAATTTGTCACTAAATGAGGAAAGTTATCGTACATGCACAACCAACATCTCATGGCCACTTGGATTGGCTAGAGAAGGATATTTACATCTCATTAACCAATAGGGACACTGAGCAGCATCCTCGAGGGGCGGGGCGTAGGAAACAGCCAATATTTTCCAACCAACCATTACTCTCTCTGGGCGGGTTCAGCCTCGCACACCCGAGTTATATAAATGGCTGATGTCAACAAGAGACAAAATGTAGACGTATTAAGCAAAACAGAAACTGATCCTACATAATGTATCTCCAGGGTCACACACACACACACACACACACACACACACACACACCTTTTCGTTTCTAATCTCTTTCTGCCAAACACCTTCCCCCTCCTATAAACATCCCCTCACCCCTCTCTTCCTCTCTCTCACCTCTCTGCTCACCCTTCCTCCCTCTCACCACCCTTCCTCCCTCTCACCCTCACCCCTTCCTCCCCTCTCCCCACCCTTCCTCCCTCTCACCACTCACCCTTCCTCCCTCTCACCACTCACCCTTCCTCCCTCTCAACCTATATAAACAAACCATTGATATATCACACCTACAGCATCATATACCTATGTAAGGGAGAGGGATTACCTTTCCTCCAATGCAATCACCATCACAATCACCACCAGACAACCACTACCAGACAATCACCACAACACAATTATTCCCTACAATCACCACCACACAATCACCCCTTATAATCACCACTACACAACCACCCCCTCACAATCACCACCACACAATCCCAACAAGACTCTTCTGCCACACAGCTGTCCACGGTAACTCTGAAAACACATGTATTGAAGTGCTCCTACCTGTTACTGTCTCTCTCTCTCTCTCTCTCTCTCTCTCTCTCTCTCTCTCTCTCTCTCTCTCTCTCTCATTCGTGTTCCTAAGCATCTTGGAATATTAGGTGTGGTGGTGGTGTGTGTGTGTGTGTGTGTGTGTGTGTGTGTGTGTGTGTGTGTGTGTGTGTGTGTGTGTGTGTGTGTGTGTGTGTGTGTGTGTGTGTGTGTGTGTGACCCTCAGCCTACAGAGAGAGAAAGTGTAATACCTGGCAAAATGTGTTGTGTTGGTAGGGCACATCACTCCTAGCTTAATGTATGCATATCCTAAGCTTAACTCAATGCCCTGGGGTACACTTTGTCGTTCACCTCAACCACGGCAGCAATATTTCCCCCTTCCTCCCCTTCCTCCACCCTTCCCCCTCCCCGTTCCCTTCCCCCTTCCAGCTAAGTCCTGATGTTTAATAGGTTACTAACTTTGCACTTCCTAGTTCCAGTTTTCTATACTTTCTAATAAACTTTCATTTTTATAAGATAAATTTAGGCTTACAGCCATTATTTCCGGTTCCAGATTTCAATGTTCAGTTTATGCCGATTTAAACAGGATATAATGCAGGTGTTTTTCCTGGTTCCAGATTTCACTAATCCTCTATGAATATCCAGATTTTCAATGGATTTACCGCTAGAGAATATTCTACTTTCTCCTCCTTCACTCCCTCTCTCCCTCCCTCCCTCTCTCCCTCTTTCCCTCTCTCTATCCCTCTCTCCCTCCCTCCCTCTCTCCCTCCCTCACCACAAACACCCTGTAGGGATCTCAACTACACCATAACAAACCATAGTCAAACATTTCTCTGGTAAAAAATCTTTCCCTCGGTTATTTTTATACATTAAGATTTCATTCTCTAAAAGCCTGTGGGGCCAATTCTTATTTTTTTAATTAGACTCGTATGAAATTTACTTTTGTGAATCCCTGAATATATCAAATCATATTTATCTATTTTAGGTCAGTTTTTTTACATTATTTTTCTTTATCGTATTTTTTATATTATTTTTATTTTTTTTTATTTTTAGTTTTTAATGCAGTATAATATTGACTTGTTATTTGTTATCAACTATATTGCCTATTAATTATTTGTCCTTTCTCTGTCTGTCTGTCTGTCTGTATTTCTGTCTGTCTGTCTGTTTGTCTGTTTATCTGTCTGTCTGTCTGTCATACTCTCTCTCACTCTCTCACCTGCTTGAAGCCTCGGTATATAAGTTGTATCTCCTTCTTGGTAAACTTGGTCGTCTTGGTCAGCTTGTCGAGTTCCTCTGGTCGGTACCTCTGGACGTGAAGACTGAAGTCATCCATATCATCCTCTGTAAACGAGAGAAAAAAAAATGGCTGACAATGTGTAGCTTGACTATACTCTTAGATATGATTAAGTACATGAAGAAACCACAACTACCACCATTACTACTACCACCACTATGACTATTAATACCATCACAACTATCACTACTACTACTATCACCACCACCACTATACCATTACTATTACTACCACTACCACCATTACTACTACTACCACCACTATGACTACTAATACCATCACAACTATCACTACTACTATCACCACCACCACTATACCATTACTACTACCACTACCACCATTACTACTACTACCACTATCACCACTATCACCACTAGCACCACTACAAGGCGGTGATGTGATGAACGTGTGTGGATCTTGTCTCTGCATGCCACGCTGTGTATGTCTATACTTGGGTATGTTTGGGTATGATATACTCCCGTGTGTGTATATTTGGGACTAGTTGGTATTGAAATTGATGTGTGTGTGTAAATAGTCATCTTGTTTTAATGATTTGAGTGGTTCTGTAGGAGAGAATTGGACCAAAAAATAGTGCTCTCTCTCTCTCTCTCTCTCTCTCTCTCTCTCTCTCTCTCTCTCTCTCTCTCTCTCCTTACGTTAGGTTCAGTGATCTTTAACTCATTAACATTCAGTAAATCGTAGTTTAAATTTATCCTTTTTTCACACATACAATTCTCTTCCTGGTAAAGGGCGGAGGGCAGCAAGGGGGGTGCTGATGCCTGGACACTCACCATCTACCGTGTTACTCCACCACCTACCGTGTTACTCCACCACCTACCGTGTTACTCCACCACTTCGTCAAGGACCTCGTATACTACAGGTAAGGTTACTCGATGGTGTACTAATTTACTACTGTGTACCTGTAGGGAACCCAAACCTCCACTTCTGTAAGATATCGAACCTGGGACTTTTGTTTGTGAGACTAAATACCTGTAAGTCAACCACGTACACAAACACACACACACACACACACAC